>NW_027096053.1:300000-467270 GCF_040115645.1 Euwallacea fornicatus | reverse complement strand
TTGTTAAAGAGCTCGTCGAGGTGATTCTATGGTCAAATTTTGAAGATATTTGGAGCACATTTGCCAAAGTTACGGAGGTTCAAATCTTGAAAAGTCACGAAAGATGTGTGTTTGAGCACATAAATTACTCGTTTTCTAGAAAACTCACCAAAACCGAATGAAGCCTTATTAGCCATGTTAAAGAGCTCGTCGAGGTGATTCTATGGTCAAATTTTGAAGGCATTTGGAGCTCATTTGCCGAAGTTACAGAGGTTCAAATCTTGAAAAGTCACGACAGATGTGTGTTTGAGCACATAAATTACTCGTTTTCTAGAAAAGTCACCAAAACCGAATGAAGCCTTTTAGCCATGTTAAAAAGCTCGTCGAGGTGATCCTATGGTTAAATTTTGAACGCATTTGGAGCTCATTTGCCGAAGTTACAGAGGTTCAAATCTTGAAAAGTCACGACAGATGTGTGTTTGAGCACATAAATTACTCGTTTGCTAGAAAACTCACCAAGATACAATGAAGCCTTATTAGTCATGTTAAAGAGCTCGTCGTGGTGATTCTATGGTCAAATTTTGAAGGTATTTGGAGCACATTTACCAAAGTTACGGAGGTTCAAATCTTGAAAAGTCACGACAGATGTGTGTTTGAGCACATAAATTACTCGTTTTCTAGAAAACTCACCAAGATACAATGAAGCCTTATTAGTCAAGTTAAAGAGCTCGACGAGGTGATTCGATGGTCAAATTTTGAAGGCATTTGGAGATCATTTGCCGAAGTTACAGAGGTTCAAATCTTGAAAAGTCATGAAAGATGTGTGTTTGAGCACATAAATTACTCGTTTTCTAGAAAACTCACCAAAACCGAATGAAGCCTTATTAGCCATGTTAAAGAGCTCGTCGAGGTGATTTAATGGTCAAATTTTGAAGGCATTTGGAGCTCATTTGCCGAAGTTACAGAGGTTCAAATCTTGAAAAGTCACGACAGATGTGTGTTTGAGCACATAAATTACTCGTTTTCTAGAAAACTCACCAAAACCGAATGAAGCCTTATTAGCCATGTTAAAGAGCTCGTCGAGGTGATCCTATGGTCAAATTGTGAAGGCATTTGGAGCTCATTTGCCGAAGTTACAGACGTTCAAATCTTGAAAAGTCACGACAGATGTGTGTTTGAGCACATAAATTACTCGTTTGCTAGAAAACTCACCAAGATACAATGAAGCCTTATTAGTCATGTTAAAGAGCTCGTCGAGGTGATTTAATGGTCAAATTTTGAAGGCATTTGGAGCTCATTTGCCGAAGTTACAGAGGTTCAAATCTTGAAAAGTCACGACAGATGTGTGTTTGAGCACATAAATTACTCGTTTTCTAGAAAACTCACCAAAACCGAATGAAGCCTTATTAGCCATGTTAAAGAGCTCGTCGAGGTGATCCTATGGTCAAATTGTGAAGGCATTTGGAGCTCATTTGCCGAAGTTACAGACGTTCAAATCTTGAAAAGTCACGACAGATGTGTGTTTGAGCACATAAATTACTCGTTTGCTAGAAAACTCACCAAGATACAATGAAGCCTTGTTAGTCATGTTAAAGAGCTCGTCGAGGTGATTCTATGGTCAAATTTTGAAGGTATTTGGAGCACATTCGCCAAAGTTACGGAGGTTCAAATCTTGAAAAGTCACGAAAGATGTGTGTTTGAGCACATAAATTACTCGTTTTCTAGAAAACTCACCAAGATACAATGAAGCCTTATTAGTCTTGTTAAAGAGCTCGTCGAGGTGATTCTATGGTCAAATTTTGAAGATATTTGGAGCACATTTGCCAAAGTTACGGAGGTTCAAATCTTGAAAAGTCACGAAAGATGTGTGTTTGAGCACATAAATTACTCGTTTTCTAGAAAACTCACCAAAACCGAATGAAGCCTTATTAGCCATGTTAAAGAGCTCGTCGAGGTGATTCTATGGTCAAATTTTGAAGGCATTTGGAGCTCATTTGCCGAAGTTACAGAGGTTCAAATCTTGAAAAGTCACGACAGATGTGTGTTTGAGCACATAAATTACTCGTTTTCTAGAAAAGTCACCAAAACCGAATGAAGCCTTTTAGCCATGTTAAAAAGCTCGTCGAGGTGATCCTATGGTTAAATTTTGAACGCATTTGGAGCTCATTTGCCGAAGTTACAGAGGTTCAAATCTTGAAAAGTCACGACAGATGTGTGTTTGAGCACATAAATTACTCGTTTGCTAGAAAACTCACCAAGATACAATGAAGCCTTATTAGTCATGTTAAAGAGCTCGTCGTGGTGATTCTATGGTCAAATTTTGAAGGTATTTGGAGCACATTTACCAAAGTTACGGAGGTTCAAATCTTGAAAAGTCACGACAGATGTGTGTTTGAGCACATAAATTACTCGTTTTCTAGAAAACTCACCAAGATACAATGAAGCCTTATTAGTCAAGTTAAAGAGCTCGACGAGGTGATTCGATGGTCAAATTTTGAAGGCATTTGGAGATCATTTGCCGAAGTTACAGAGGTTCAAATCTTGAAAAGTCATGAAAGATGTGTGTTTGAGCACATAAATTACTCGTTTTCTAGAAAACTCACCAAAACCGAATGAAGCCTTATTAGCCATGTTAAAGAGCTCGTCGAGGTGATTTAATGGTCAAATTTTGAAGGCATTTGGAGCTCATTTGCCGAAGTTACAGAGGTTCAAATCTTGAAAAGTCACGACAGATGTGTGTTTGAGCACATAAATTACTCGTTTTCTAGAAAACTCACCAAGATACAATGAAGCCTTATTAGTCATGTTAAAGAGCTCGTCGAGGAGATTCGATGGTCAAATTTTGAAGGCATTTCGAGCTCATTTTCCGAAGTTCCTGAGAATCAAATCTTGATAAGTCACGAAAGATGTGTGTTTGAGCACATAAATTACTCGTTTTCTAGAAAAGTCACCAAAACCGAATGAAGCCTTTTAGCCATGTTAAAGAGCTCGTCGAGGTGATCCTATGGTTAAATTTTGAAGGCATTTGGAGCTCATTTGCCGAAGTTACAGAGGTTCAAATCTTGAAAAGTCATGAAAGATGTGTGTTTGAGCACATAAATTACTCGTTTTCTAGAAAACTCACCAAGATACAATGAAGCCTTATTAGTCAAGTTAAAGAGCTCGTCGAGGTGATTCGATGGTCAAATTTTTAAGGCATTTGGAGCTCATTTGCCGAAGTTACAGAGGTTCAAATCTTGAAAAGTCACGAAAGATGTGTGTTTGAGCACATAAATTACTCGTTTTCTAGAAAACTCACCAAAACCGAATGAAGCCTTATTAGCCATGTTAAAGAGCTCGTCGAGGTGATCCTATGGTCAAATTGTGAAGGCATTTGGAGCTCAATTGCCGAAGTTACAGAGGTTCAAATCTTGAAAAGTCACGACAGATGTTTGTTTGAGCACATAAATTTCTGGTTTTCTAGAAAACTCACCAAGATACAATGAAGCCTTGTTAGTCATGTTAAAGAGCTCGTCGAGGTGATTCTATGGTCAAATTTTGAAGGTATTTGGAGCACATTCGCCAAAGTTACGGAGGTTCAAATCTTGAAAAGTCACGAAAGATGTGTGTTTGAGCACATAAATTACTCGTTTTCTAGAAAACTCACCAAGATACAATGAAGCCTTATTAGTCTTGTTAAAGAGCTCGTCGAGGTGATTCTATGGTCAAATTTTGAAGATATTTGGAGCACATTTGCCAAAGTTACGGAGGTTCAAATCTTGAAAAGTCACGAAAGATGTGTGTTTGAGCACATAAATTACTCGTTTTCTAGAAAACTCACCAAAACCGAATGAAGCCTTATTAGCCATGTTAAAGAGCTCGTCGAGGTGATTCTATGGTCAAATTTTGAAGGCATTTGGAGCTCATTTGCCGAAGTTACAGAGGTTCAAATCTTGAAAAGTCACGACAGATGTGTGTTTGAGCACATAAATTACTCGTTTTCTAGAAAACTCACCAAGATACAATGAAGCCTTATTAGTCAAGTTAAAGAGCTCGTCGAGGTGATTCGATGGTCAAATTTTGAAGGCATTTGGAGCTCATTTGCCGAAGTTACAGAGGTTCAAATCTTGAAAAGTCATGAAAGATGTGTGTTTGAGCACATAAATTACTCGTTTTCTAGAAAACTCACCAAAACCGAATGAAGCCTTATTAGCCATGTTAAAGAGCTCGTCGAGGTGATTTAATGGTCAAATTTTGAAGGCATTTGGAGCTCATTTGCCGAAGTTACAGAGGTTCAAATCTTGAAAAGTCACGACAGATGTGTGTTTGAGCACATAAATTACTCGTTTTCTAGAAAACTCACCAAAACCGAATGAAGCCTTATTAGCCATGTTAAAGAGCTCGTCGATGTGATCCTATGGTCAAATTTTGAAGGTATTTGGAGCACATTTGCCAAAGTTACGGAGGTTCAAATCTTGAAAAGTCACGACAGATGTGTGTTTGAGCACATAAATCTCTGGTTTTCTAGAAAACTCACCAAGATGCAATGAAGCCTTGTTAGTCATGTTAAAGAGCTCGTCGAGGTGATTCTATGGTCAAATTTTGAAGATATTTGGAGCACATTTGCCAAAGTTACGGAGGTTCAAATCTTGAAAAGTCACGAAAGATGTGTGTTTGAGCACATAAATTACTCGTTTTCTAGAAAACTCACCAAAACCGAATGAAGCCTTATTAGTCATGTTAAAGAGCTCGTCGTGGTGATTCTATGGTCAAATTTTGAAGGTATTTGGAGCACATTTACCAAAGTTACGGAGGTTCAAATCTTGAAAAGTCACGACAGATGTGTGTTTGAGCACATAAATTACTCGTTTTCTAGAAAACTCACCAAAACCGAATGAAGCCTTATTAGCCATGTTAAAGAGCTCGTCGAGGTGATTCTATGGTCAAATTTTGAAGGTATTTGGAGCACATTCGCCAAAGTTACGGAGGTTCAAATCTTGAAAAGTCACGAAAGATGTGTGTTTGAGCACATAAATTACTCGTTTTCTAGAAAACTCACCAAGATACAATGAAGCCTTATTAGTCTTGTTAAAGAGCTCGTCGAGGTGATTCTATGGTCAAACTTTGAAGATATTTGGAGCACATTTACCAAAGTTACGGAGGTTCAAATCTTGAAAAGTCACGACAGATGTGTGTTTGAGCACATAAATTACTCGTTTTCTAGAAAACTCACCAAAACCGAATGAAGCCTTATTAGCCATGTTAAAGAGCTCGTCGAGGTGATTCTATGGTCAAATTTTGAAGGTATTTGGAGCACATTCGCCAAAGTTACGGAGGTTCAAATCTTGAAAAGTCACGAAAGATGTGTGTTTGAGCACATAAATTACTCGTTTTCTAGAAAACTCACCAAAACCGAATGAAGCCTTATTAGCCATGTTAAAGAGCTCGTCGAGGTGATCCTATGGTCAAATTGTGAAGGCATTTGGAGCTCAATTGCCGAAGTTACAGAGGTTCAAATCTTGAAAAGTCACGACAGATGTGTGTTTGAGCACATAAATTTCTGGTTTTCTAGAAAACTCACCAAGATACAATGAAGCCTTCTTAGTCATGTTAAAGAGCTCGTCGAGGTGATTCTATGGTCAAATTTTGAAGGCATTTGGAGCTCATTTGCCGAAGTTACAGAGGTTCAAATCTTGAAAAGTCACGACAGATGTGTGTTTGAGCACATAA
The DNA here is from genome assembly GCF_040115645.1 of Euwallacea fornicatus. Classification (NCBI taxonomy): domain Eukaryota; kingdom Metazoa; phylum Arthropoda; class Insecta; order Coleoptera; family Curculionidae; genus Euwallacea; species Euwallacea fornicatus. Next base: position 461,582 of record NW_027096053.1, on the reverse strand, counting down.
ATTACTCGTTTTCTAGAAAACTCACCAAAACCGAATGAAGCCTTATTAGCCATGTTAAAGAGCTCGTCGAGGTGATTCTATGGTCAAATTTTGAAGGTATTTGGAGCACATTCGCCAAAGTTACGGAGGTTCAAATCTTGAAAAGTCACGAAAGATGTGTGTTTGAGCACATAAATTACTCGTTTTCTAGAAAACTCACCAAGATACAATGAAGCCTTATTAGTCTTGTTAAAGAGCTCGTCGAGGTGATTCTATGGTCAAATTTTGAAGATATTTGGAGCACATTTGCCAAAGTTACGGAGGTTCAAATCTTGAAAAGTCACGAAAGATGTGTGTTTGAGCACATAAATTACTCGTTTTCTAGAAAACTCACCAAAACCGAATGAAGCCTTATTAGCCATGTTAAAGAGCTCGTCGAGGTGATTCTATGGTCAAATTTTGAAGGCATTTGGAGCTCATTTGCCGAAGTTACAGAGGTTCAAATCTTGAAAAGTCACGACAGATGTGTGTTTGAGCACATAAATTACTCGTTTTCTAGAAAACTCACCAAGATACAATGAAGCCTTATTAGTCAAGTTAAAGAGCTCGTCGAGGAGATTCGATGGTCAAATTTTGAAGGCATTTCGAGCTCATTTTCCGAAGTTCCTGAGAATCAAATCTTGATAAGTCACGAAAGATGTGTGTTTGAGCACATAAATTACTCATTTTCTAGAAAACTCACCAAGATACAATGAAGCCTTATTAGTCATGTTAAAGAGCTCGTCGAGGTGATTCGATGGTCAAATTTTGAAGGCATTTCGAGCTCATTTACCGAAGTTCCTGAGAATCAAATCTTGAAAAGTCACGAAAAATGTGTGTTTGAGCACATAAATTACTCGTTTTCTAGAAAACTCACCAAAACCGAATGAAGCCTTATTAGCCATGTTAAAGAGCTCGTCGATGTGATCCTATGGTCAAATTTTTAAGGCATTTGGAGCTCATTTGCCGAAGTTACAGAGGTTCAAATCTTGAAAAGTCACGAAAGATGTGTGTTTGAGCACATAAATTACTCGTTTTCTAGAAAACTCACCAAAACCGAATGAAGCCTTATTAGCCATGTTAAAGAGCTCGTCGATGTGATCCTATGGTCAAATTTTTAAGGCATTTGTAGCTCATTTGCCGAAGTTACAGAGGTTCAAATCTTGAAAAGTCACGAAAGATGTGTGTTTGAGCACATAAATTACTCGTTTTCTAGAAAACTCACCAAAACCGAATGAAGCCTTATTAGCCATGTTAAAGAGCTCGTCGAGGTGATCCTATGGTCAAATTTTGAAGGCATTTGGAGCTCATTTGCCGAAGTTACAGAGGTTCAAATCTTGAAAAGTCATGAAAGATGTGTGTTTGAGCACATAAATTACTCGTTGTCTAGAAAACTCACCAAAACCGAATGAAGCCTTATTAGCCATGTTAAAGATCTCGTCGAGGTGATCCTATGGTCAAATTGTGAAGGCATTTGGAGCTCATTTGCCGAAGTTACAGAGGTTCAAATCTTGAAAAGTCACGACAGATGTGTGTTTGAGCACATAAATTACTCGTTTTCTAGAAAACTCACCAAAACCGAATGAAGCCTTATTAGCCATGTTAAAGAGCTCGTCGAGGTGATCCTATGGTTAAATTTTGAAGGCATTTGGAGCTCATTTGCCGAAGTTACAGAGGTTCAAATCTTGAAAAGTCACGACAGATGTGTGTTTGAGCACATAAATTACTCGTTTGCTAGAAAACTCACCAAGATACAATGAAGCCTTATTAGTCATGTTAAAGAGCTCGTCGTGGTGATTCTATGGTCAAATTTTGAAGGTATTTGGAGCACATTTACCAAAGTTACGGAGGTTCAAATCTTGAAAAGTCACGACAGATGTGTGTTTGAGCACATAAATTTCTGGTTTTCTAGAAAACTCACCAAAACCGAATGAAGCCTTATTAGCCATGTTAAAGAGCTCGTCGAGGTGATCCTATGGTCAAATTTTGAAGGCATTTGGAGCTCATTTGCCGAAGTTACAGAGGTTCAAATCTTGAAAAGTCACGACAGATGTGTGTTTGAGCACATAAATTTCTGGTTTTCTAGAAAACTCACCAAGATACAATGAAGCCTTATTAGTCTTGTTAAAGAGCTCGTCGAGGTGATCCTATGGTCAAATTTTGAAGGCATTTGGAGCTCAATTGCCGAAGTTACAGAGGTTCAAATCTTGAAAAGTCACGACAGATGTGTGTTTGAGCACATAAATTTCTGGTTTTCTAGAAAACTCACCAAGATACAATGAAGCCTTATTAGCCATGTTAAAGATCTCGTCGAGGTGATCCTATGGTCAAATTGTGAAGGCATTTGGAGCTCATTTGCCGAAGTTACAGAGGTTCAAATCTTGAAAAGTCATGAAAGATGTGTGTTTGAGCACATAAATTACTCGTTTTCTAGAAAACTCACCAAAACCGAATGAAGCCTTATTAGCCATGTTAAAGAGCTCGTCGTGGTGATTCTATGGTCAAATTTTGAAGGTATTTGGGGCACATTTACCAAAGTTACGGAGGTTCAAATCTTGAAAAGTCACGACAGATGTGTGTTTGAGCACATAAATTACTCGTTTTCTAGAAAACTCACCAAGATACAATGAAGCCTTATTAGTCTTGTTAAAGAGCTCGTCGAGGTGATCCTATGGTCAAATTTTGAAGGCATTTGGAGCTCAATTGCCGAAGTTACAGAGGTTCAAATCTTGAAAAGTCACGACAGATGTGTGTTTGAGCACATAAATTTCTGGTTTTCTAGAAAACTCACCAAGATACAATGAAGCCTTGTTAGTCATGTTAAAGAGCTCGTCTAGGTGATCCTATGGTCAAATTTTGAAGGCATTTGGAGCTCATTTGCCGAAGTTAAAGAGGTTCAAATCTTGAAAAGTCACGACAGATGTGTGTTTGAGCACATAAATTACTCGTTGTCTAGAAAACTCACCAAGATACAATGAAGCCTTATTAGTCTTGTTAAAGAGCTCGTCGAGGTGATCCTATGGTCAAATTTTGAAGGCATTTGGAGCTCAATTGCCGAAGTTACAGAGGTTCAAATCTTGAAAAGTCACGACAGATGTGTGTTTGAGCACATAAATTTCTGGTTTTCTAGAAAACTCACCAAGATACAATGAAGCCTTGTTAGTCATGTTAAAGAGCTCGTCTAGGTGATCCTATGGTCAAATTTTGAAGGCATTTGGAGCTCATTTGCCGAAGTTAAAGAGGTTCAAATCTTGAAAAGTCACGACAGATGTGTGTTTGAGCACATAAATTTCTGGTTTTCTAGAAAACTCACCAAGATACAATGAAGCCTTGTTAGTCAAGTTAAAGAGCTCGTCGAGGAGATTCGATGGTCAAATTTTGAAGGCATTTCGAGCTCATTTTCCGAAGTTCCTGAGAATCAAATCTTGAAAAGTCACGAAAGATGTGTGTTTGAGCACATAAATTACTCGTTTTCTAGAAAAGTCACCAAAACCGAATGAAGCCTTATTAGCCATGTTAAAGAGCACGTCGAGGTGATCCTATGGTCAAATTGTGAAGGCATTTGGAGCTCAATTGCCGAAGTTACAGAGGTTCAAATCTTGAAAAGTCACGACAGATGTGTGTTTGAGCACATAAATTACTCGTTTTCTAGAAAACTCACCAAAACCGAATGAAGCCTTATTAGCCATGTTAAAGAGCTCGTCGATGTGATCCTATGGTCAAATTTTTAAGGCATTTGGAGCTCATTTGCCGAAGTTACAGAGGTTCAAATCTTGAAAAGTCACGAAAGATGTGTGTTTGAGCACATAAATTACTCGTTTTCTAGAAAACTCACCAAAACCGAATGAAGCCTTATTAGCCATGTTAAAGAGCTCGTCGATGTGATCCTATGGTCAAATTTTTAAGGCATTTGGAGCTCATTTGCCGAAGTTACAGAGGTTCAAATCTTGAAAAGTCACGAAAGATGTGTGTTTGAGCACATAAATTACTCGTTTTCTAGAAAACTCACCAAAACCGAATGAAGCCTTATTAGCCATGTTAAAGAGCTCGTCGATGTGATCCTATGGTCAAATTTTTAAGGCATTTGTAGCTCATTTGCCGAAGTTACAGAGGTTCAAATCTTGAAAAGTCACGAAAGATGTGTGTTTGAGCACATAAATTACTCGTTTTCTAGAAAACTCACCAAAACCGAATGAAGCCTTATTAGCCATGTTAAAGAGCTCGTCGAGGTGATCCTATGGTTAAATTTTGAAGGCATTTGGAGCTCATTTGCCGAAGTTACAGAGGTTCAAATCTTGAAAAGTCACGACAGATGTGTGTTTGAGCACATAAATTACTCGTTTGCTAGAAAACTCACCAAGATACAATGAAGCCTTATTAGTCATGTTAAAGAGCTCGTCGTGGTGATTCTATGGTCAAATTTTGAAGGTATTTGGAGCACATTTACCAAAGTTACGGAGGTTCAAATCTTGAAAAGTCACGACAGATGTGTGTTTGAGCACATAAATTACTCGTTTTCTAGAAAACTCACCAAAACCGAATGAAGCCTTATTAGCCATGTTAAAGAGCTCGTCGAGGTGATTCTATGGTCAAATTTTGAAGGTATTTGGAGCACATTCGCCAAAGTTACGGAGGTTCAAATCTTGAAAAGTCACGAAAGATGTGTGTTTGAGCACATAAATTACTCGTTTTCTAGAAAACTCACCAAGATACAATGAAGCCTTATTAGTCTTGTTAAAGAGCTCGTCGAGGTGATTCTATGGTCAAATTTTGAAGGCATTTGGAGCTCATTTGCCGAAGTTACAGAGGTTCAAATCTTGAAAAGTCATGAAAGATGTGTGTTTGAGCACATAAATTACTCGTTGTCTAGAAAACTCACCAAAACCGAATGAAGCCTTATTAGCCATGTTAAAGAGCTCGTCGAGGTGATCCTATGGTCAAATTGTGAAGGCATTTGGAGCTCAATTGCCGAAGTTACAGAGGTTCAAATCTTGAAAAGTCACGACAGATGTGTGTTTGAGCACATAAATTTCTGGTTTTCTAGAAAACCCACCAAGATACAATGAAGCCTTATTAGTCTTGTTAAAGAGCTCGTCGAGGTGATTCTATGGTCAAATTTTGAAGGTATTTGGAGCACATTCGCCAAAGTTACGGAGGTTCAAATCTTGAAAAGTCACGAAAGATGTGTGTTTGAGCACATAAATTACTCGTTTTCTAGAAAACTCACCAAGATACAATGAAGCCTTATTAGTCTTGTTAAAGAGCTCGTCGAGGTGATTCTATGGTCAAATTTTGAAGATATTTGGAGCACATTTGCCAAAGTTACGGAGGTTCAAATCTTGAAAAGTCACGAAAGATGTGTGTTTGAGCACATAAATTACTCGTTTTCTAGAAAACTCACCAAAACCGAATGAAGCCTTATTAGCCATGTTAAAGAGCTCGTCGAGGTGATTCTATGGTCAAATTTTGAAGGCATTTGGAGCTCATTTGCCGAAGTTACAGAGGTTCAAATCTTGAAAAGTCACGACAGATGTGTGTTTGAGCACATAAATTACTCGTTTTCTAGAAAACTCACCAAGATACAATGAAGCCTTATTAGTCAAGTTAAAGAGCTCGTCGAGGAGATTCGATGGTCAAATTTTGAAGGCATTTCGAGCTCATTTTCCGAAGTTCCTGAGAATCAAATCTTGATAAGTCACGAAAGATGTGTGTTTGAGCACATAAATTACTCATTTTCTAGAAAACTCACCAAGATACAATGAAGCCTTATTAGTCATGTTAAAGAGCTCGTCGAGGTGATTCGATGGTCAAATTTTGAAGGCATTTCGAGCTCATTTACCGAAGTTCCTGAGAATCAAATCTTGAAAAGTCACGAAAAATGTGTGTTTGAGCACATAAATTACTCGTTTTCTAGAAAACTCACCAAAACCGAATGAAGCCTTATTAGCCATGTTAAAGAGCTCGTCGATGTGATCCTATGGTCAAATTTTTAAGGCATTTGGAGCTCATTTGCCGAAGTTACAGAGGTTCAAATCTTGAAAAGTCACGAAAGATGTGTGTTTGAGCACATAAATTACTCGTTTTCTAGAAAACTCACCAAAACCGAATGAAGCCTTATTAGCAATGTTAAAGAGCTCGTCGATGTGATCCTATGGTCAAATTTTTAAGGCATTTGTAGCTCATTTGCCGAAGTTACAGAGGTTCAAATCTTGAAAAGTCACGAAAGATGTGTGTTTGAGCACATAAATTACTCGTTTTCTAGAAAACTCACCAAAACCGAATGAAGCCTTATTAGCCATGTTAAAGAGCTCGTCGAGGTGATTCTATGGTCAAATTTTGAAGGCATTTGGAGCTCATTTGCCGAAGTTACAGAGGTTCAAATCTTGAAAAGTCACGACAGATGTGTGTTTGAGCACATAAATTACTCGTTTTCTAGAAAACTCACCAAGATACAATGAAGCCTTATTAGTCAAGTTAAAGAGCTCGTCGAGGAGATTCGATGGTCAAATTTTGAAGGCATTTCGAGCTCATTTTCCGAAGTTCCTGAGAATCAAATCTTGATAAGTCACGAAAGATGTGTGTTTGAGCACATAAATTACTCATTTTCTAGAAAACTCACCAAGATACAATGAAGCCTTATTAGTCATGTTAAAGAGCTCGTCGAGGTGATTCGATGGTCAAATTTTGAAGGCATTTCGAGCTCATTTACCGAAGTTCCTGAGAATCAAATCTTGAAAAGTCACGAAAAATGTGTGTTTGAGCACATAAATTACTCGTTTTCTAGAAAACTCACCAAAACCGAATGAAGCCTTATTAGCCATGTTAAAGAGCTCGTCGATGTGATCCTATGGTCAAATTTTTAAGGCATTTGGAGCTCATTTGCCGAAGTTACAGAGGTTCAAATCTTGAAAAGTCACGAAAGATGTGTGTTTGAGCACATAAATTACTCGTTTTCTAGAAAACTCACCAAAACCGAATGAAGCCTTATTAGCCATGTTAAAGAGCTCGTCGATGTGATCCTATGGTCAAATTTTTAAGGCATTTGTAGCTCATTTGCCGAAGTTACAGAGGTTCAAATCTTGAAAAGTCACGAAAGATGTGTGTTTGAGCACATAAATTACTCGTTTTCTAGAAAACTCACCAAAACCGAATGAAGCCTTATTAGCCATGTTAAAGAGCTCGTCGAGGTGATCCTATGGTCAAATTTTGAAGGCATTTGGAGCTCATTTGCCGAAGTTACAGAGGTTCAAATCTTGAAAAGTCATGAAAGATGTGTGTTTGAGCACATAAATTACTCGTTTTCTAGAAAACTCACCAAAACCGAATGAAGCCTTATTAGCCATGTTAAAGAGCTCGTCGAGGTGATCCTATGGTTAAATTTTGAAGGCATTTGGAGCTCATTTGCCGAAGTTACAGAGGTTCAAATCTTGAAAAGTCACGACAGATGTGTGTTTGAGCACATAAATTACTCGTTTGCTAGAAAACTCACCAAGATACAATGAAGCCTTATTAGTCATGTTAAAGAGCTCGTCGTGGTGATTCTATGGTCAAATTTTGAAGGTATTTGGAGCACATTTACCAAAGTTACGGAGGTTCAAATCTTGAAAAGTCACGACAGATGTGTGTTTGAGCACATAAATTACTCGTTTTCTAGAAAACTCACCAAAACCGAATGAAGCCTTATTAGCCATGTTAAAGAGCTCGTCGAGGTGATTCTATGGTCAAATTTTGAAGGTATTTGGAGCACATTCGCCAAAGTTACGGAGGTTCAAATCTTGAAAAGTCACGAAAGATGTGTGTTTGAGCACATAAATTACTCGTTTTCTAGAAAACTCACCAAGATACAATGAAGCCTTATTAGTCTTGTTAAAGAGCTCGTCGAGGTGATTCTATGGTCAAATTTTGAAGGCATTTGGAGCTCATTTGCCGAAGTTACAGAGGTTCAAATCTTGAAAAGTCATGAAAGATGTGTGTTTGAGCACATAAATTACTCGTTGTCTAGAAAACTCACCAAAACCGAATGAAGCCTTATTAGCCATGTTAAAGAGCTCGTCGAGGTGATCCTATGGTCAAATTGTGAAGGCATTTGGAGCTCAATTGCCGAAGTTACAGAGGTTCAAATCTTGAAAAGTCACGACAGATGTGTGTTTGAGCACATAAATTTCTGGTTTTCTAGAAAACCCACCAAGATACAATGAAGCCTTATTAGTCAAGTTAAAGAGCTCGTCGAGGTGATTCGATGGTCAAATTTTGAAGGCATTTCGAGCTCATTTACCGAAGTTCCTGAGAATCAAATCTTGAAAAGTCACGAAAAATGTGTGTTTGAGCACATAAATTACTCGTTTTCTAGAAAACTCACCAAAACCGAATGAAGCCTTATTAGCCATGTTAAAGAGCTCGTCGATGTGATCCTATGGTCAAATTTTTAAGGCATTTGGAGCTCATTTGCCGAAGTTACAGAGGTTCAAATCTTGAAAAGTCACGAAAGATGTGTGTTTGAGCACATAAATTACTCGTTTTCTAGAAAACTCACCAAAACCGAATGAAGCCTTATTAGCCATGTTAAAGAGCTCGTCGATGTGATCCTATGGTCAAATTTTTAAGGCATTTGTAGCTCATTTGCCGAAGTTACAGAGGTTCAAATCTTGAAAAGTCACGAAAGATGTGTGTTTGAGCACATAAATTACTCGTTTTCTAGAAAACTCACCAAAACCGAATGAAGCCTTATTAGCCATGTTAAAGAGCTCGTCGAGGTGATCCTATGGTCAAATTTTGAAGGCATTTGGAGCTCATTTGCCGAAGTTACAGAGGTTCAAATCTTGAAAAGTCATGAAAGATGTGTGTTTGAGCACATAAATTACTCGTTGTCTAGAAAACTCACCAAAACCGAATGAAGCCTTATTAGCCATGTTAAAGATCTCGTCGAGGTGATCCTATGGTCAAATTGTGAAGGCATTTGGAGCTCATTTGCCGAAGTTACAGAGGTTCAAATCTTGAAAAGTCATGAAAGATGTGTGTTTGAGCACATAAATTACTCGTTTTCTAGAAAACTCACCAAAACCGAATGAAGCCTTATTAGCCATGTTAAAGAGCTCGTCGTGGTGATTCTATGGTCAAATTTTGAAGGTATTTGGGGCACATTTACCAAAGTTACGGAGGTTCAAATCTTGAAAAGTCACGACAGATGTGTGTTTGAGCACATAAATTACTCGTTTTCTAGAAAACTCACCAAGATACAATGAAGCCTTATTAGTCTTGTTAAAGAGCTCGTCTAGGTGATCCTATGGTCAAATTTTGAAGGCATTTGGAGCTCATTTGCCGAAGTTAAAGAGGTTCAAATCTTGAAAAGTCACGACAGATGTGTGTTTGAGCACATAAATTACTCGTTTTCTAGAAAACTCACCAAGATACAATGAAGCCTTATTAGTCTTGTTAAAGAGCTCGTCGAGGTGATCCTATGGTCAAATTTTGAAGGCATTTGGAGCTCAATTGCCGAAGTTACAGAGGTTCAAATCTTGAAAAGTCACGACAGATGTGTGTTTGAGCACATAAATTTCTGGTTTTCTAGAAAACTCACCAAGATACAATGAAGCCTTATTAGCCATGTTAAAGAGCTCGTCGAGGTGATCCTATGGTCAAATTGTGAAGGCATTTGGAGCTCAATTGCCGAAGTTACAGAGGTTCAAATCTTGAAAAGTCACGACAGATGTGTGTTTGAGCACATAAATTTCTGGTTTTCTAGAAAACCCACCAAGATACAATGAAGCCTTGCTAGTCATGTTAAAGAGCTCGTCGAGGTGATTCTATGGTCAAATTTTGAAGGTATTTGGAGCACATTCGCCAAAGTTACGGAGGTTCAAATCTTGAAAAGTCACGAAAGATGTGTGTTTGAGCACATAAATTACTCGTTTTCTAGAAAACTCACCAAAACCGAATGAAGCCTTATTAGCCATGTTAAAGAGCTCGTCGAGGTGATTCTATGGTCAAATTTTGAAGGCATTTGGAGCTCATTTGCCGAAGTTACAGAGGTTCAAATCTTGAAAAGTCACGACAGATGTGTGTTTGAGCACATAAATTACTCGTTTTCTAGAAAACTCACCAAAACCGAATGAAGCCTTATTAGCCATGTTAAAGAGCTCGTCGATGTGATCCTATGGTCAAATTTTTAAGGCATTTGTAGCTCATTTGCCGAAGTTACAGAGGTTCAAATCTTGAAAAGTCACGAAAGATGTGTGTTTGAGCACATAAATTACTCGTTTTCTAGAAAACTCACCAAAACCGAATGAAGCCTTATTAGCCATGTTAAAGAGCTCGTCGAGGTGATCCTATGGTCAAATTTTGAAGGCATTTGGAGCTCATTTGCCGAAGTTACAGAGGTTCAAATCTTGAAAAGTCATGAAAGATGTGTGTTTGAGCACATAAATTACTCGTTGTCTAGAAAACTCACCAAAACCGAATGAAGCCTTATTAGCCATGTTAAAGATCTCGTCGAGGTGATCCTATGGTCAAATTGTGAAGGCATTTGGAGCTCATTTGCCGAAGTTACAGAGGTTCAAATCTTGAAAAGTCATGAAAGATGTGTGTTTGAGCACATAAATTACTCGTTTTCTAGAAAACTCACCAAAACCGAATGAAGCCTTATTAGCCATGTTAAAGAGCTCGTCGTGGTGATTCTATGGTCAAATTTTGAAGGTATTTGGGGCACATTTACCAAAGTTACGGAGGTTCAAATCTTGAAAAGTCACGACAGATGTGTGTTTGAGCACATAAATTACTCGTTTTCTAGAAAACTCACCAAGATACAATGAAGCCTTATTAGTCTTGTTAAAGAGCTCGTCGAGGTGATCCTATGGTCAAATTTTGAAGGCATTTGGAGCTCAATTGCCGAAGTTACAGAGGTTCAAATCTTGAAAAGTCACGACAGATGTGTGTTTGAGCACATAAATTTCTGGTTTTCTAGAAAACTCACCAAGATACAATGAAGCCTTGTTAGTCATGTTAAAGAGCTCGTCTAGGTGATCCTATGGTCAAATTTTGAAGGCATTTGGAGCTCATTTGCCGAAGTTAAAGAGGTTCAAATCTTGAAAAGTCACGACAGATGTGTGTTTGAGCACATAAATTACTCGTTTTCTAGAAAACTCACCAAGATACAATGAAGCCTTATTAGTCTTGTTAAAGAGCTCGTCGAGGTGATCCTATGGTCAAATTTTGAAGGCATTTGGAGCTCAATTGCCGAAGTTACAGAGGTTCAAATCTTGAAAAGTCACGACAGATGTGTGTTTGAGCACATAAATTTCTGGTTTTCTAGAAAACTCACCAAGATACAATGAAGCCTTATTAGCCATGTTAAAGAGCTCGTCGAGGTGATCCTATGGTCAAATTGTGAAGGCATTTGGAGCTCAATTGCCGAAGTTACAGAGGTTCAAATCTTGAAAAGTCACGACAGATGTGTGTTTGAGCACATAAATTTCTGGTTTTCTAGAAAACCCACCAAGATACAATGAAGCCTTGCTAGTCATGTTAAAGAGCTCGTCGAGGTGATTCTATGGTCAAATTTTGAAGGTATTTGGAGCACATTCGCCAAAGTTACGGAGGTTCAAATCTTGAAAAGTCACGAAAGATGTGTGTTTGAGCACATAAATTACTCGTTTTCTAGAAAACTCACCAAGATACAATGAAGCCTTATTAGTCTTGTTAAAGAGCTCGTCGAGGTGATTCTATGGTCAAATTTTGAAGATATTTGGAGCACATTTGCCAAAGTTACGGAGGTTCAAATCTTGAAAAGTCACGAAAGATGTGTGTTTGAGCACATAAATTACTCGTTTTCTAGAAAACTCACCAAAACCGAATGAAGCCTTATTAGCCATGTTAAAGAGCTCGTCGAGGTGATTCTATGGTCAAATTTTGAAGGCATTTGGAGCTCATTTGCCGAAGTTACAGAGGTTCAAATCTTGAAAAGTCACGACAGATGTGTGTTTGAGCACATAAATTACTCGTTTTCTAGAAAACTCACCAAGATACAATGAAGCCTTATTAGTCAAGTTAAAGAGCTCGTCGAGGAGATTCGATGGTCAAATTTTGAAGGCATTTCGAGCTCATTTTCCGAAGTTCCTGAGAATCAAATCTTGATAAGTCACGAAAGATGTGTGTTTGAGCACATAAATTACTCATTTTCTAGAAAACTCACCAAGATACAATGAAGCCTTATTAGTCATGTTAAAGAGCTCGTCGAGGTGATTCGATGGTCAAATTTTGAAGGCATTTCGAGCTCATTTACCGAAGTTCCTGAGAATCAAATCTTGAAAAGTCACGAAAAATGTGTGTTTGAGCACATAAATTACTCGTTTTCTAGAAAACTCACCAAAACCGAATGAAGCCTTATTAGCCATGTTAAAGAGCTCGTCGATGTGATCCTATGGTCAAATTTTTAAGGCATTTGGAGCTCATTTGCCGAAGTTACAGAGGTTCAAATCTTGAAAAGTCACGAAAGATGTGTGTTTGAGCACATAAATTACTCGTTTTCTAGAAAACTCACCAAAACCGAATGAAGCCTTATTAGCCATGTTAAAGAGCTCGTCGATGTGATCCTATGGTCAAATTTTTAAGGCATTTGTAGCTCATTTGCCGAAGTTACAGAGGTTCAAATCTTGAAAAGTCACGAAAGATGTGTGTTTGAGCACATAAATTACTCGTTTTCTAGAAAACTCACCAAAACCGAATGAAGCCTTATTAGCCATGTTAAAGAGCTCGTCGAGGTGATTCTATGGTCAAATTTTGAAGGCATTTGGAGCTCATTTGCCGAAGTTACAGAGGTTCAAATCTTGAAAAGTCACGACAGATGTGTGTTTGAGCACATAAATTACTCGTTTTCTAGAAAACTCACCAAGATACAATGAAGCCTTATTAGTCAAGTTAAAGAGCTCGTCGAGGAGATTCGATGGTCAAATTTTGAAGGCATTTCGAGCTCATTTTCCGAAGTTCCTGAGAATCAAATCTTGATAAGTCACGAAAGATGTGTGTTTGAGCACATAAATTACTCATTTTCTAGAAAACTCACCAAGATACAATGAAGCCTTATTAGTCATGTTAAAGAGCTCGTCGAGGTGATTCGATGGTCAAATTTTGAAGGCATTTCGAGCTCATTTACCGAAGTTCCTGAGAATCAAATCTTGAAAAGTCACGAAAAATGTGTGTTTGAGCACATAAATTACTCGTTTTCTAGAAAACTCACCAAAACCGAATGAAGCCTTATTAGCCATGTTAAAGAGCTCGTCGATGTGATCCTATGGTCAAATTTTTAAGGCATTTGGAGCTCATTTGCCGAAGTTACAGAGGTTCAAATCTTGAAAAGTCACGAAAGATGTGTGTTTGAGCACATAAATTACTCGTTTTCTAGAAAACTCACCAAAACCGAATGAAGCCTTATTAGCCATGTTAAAGAGCTCGTCGATGTGATCCTATGGTCAAATTTTTAAGGCATTTGTAGCTCATTTGCCGAAGTTACAGAGGTTCAAATCTTGAAAAGTCACGAAAGATGTGTGTTTGAGCACATAAATTACTCGTTTTCTAGAAAACTCACCAAAACCGAATGAAGCCTTATTAGCCATGTTAAAGAGCTCGTCGTGGTGATTCTATGGTCAAATTTTGAAGGTATTTGGGGCACATTTACCAAAGTTACGGAGGTTCAAATCTTGAAAAGTCACGACAGATGTGTGTTTGAGCACATAAATTACTCGTTTTCTAGAAAACTCACCAAGATACAATGAAGCCTTATTAGTCTTGTTAAAGAGCTCGTCTAGGTGATCCTATGGTCAAATTTTGAAGGCATTTGGAGCTCATTTGCCGAAGTTAAAGAGGTTCAAATCTTGAAAAGTCACGACAGATGTGTGTTTGAGCACATAAATTACTCGTTTTCTAGAAAACTCACCAAGATACAATGAAGCCTTATTAGTCTTGTTAAAGAGCTCGTCGAGGTGATCCTATGGTCAAATTTTGAAGGCATTTGGAGCTCAATTGCCGAAGTTACAGAGGTTCAAATCTTGAAAAGTCACGACAGATGTGTGTTTGAGCACATAAATTTCTGGTTTTCTAGAAAACTCACCAAGATACAATGAAGCCTTATTAGCCATGTTAAAGAGCTCGTCGAGGTGATCCTATGGTCAAATTGTGAAGGCATTTGGAGCTCAATTGCCGAAGTTACAGAGGTTCAAATCTTGAAAAGTCACGACAGATGTGTGTTTGAGCACATAAATTTCTGGTTTTCTAGAAAACCCACCAAGATACAATGAAGCCTTGCTAGTCATGTTAAAGAGCTCGTCGAGGTGATTCTATGGTCAAATTTTGAAGGTATTTGGAGCACATTCGCCAAAGTTACGGAGGTTCAAATCTTGAAAAGTCACGAAAGATGTGTGTTTGAGCACATAAATTACTCGTTTTCTAGAAAACTCACCAAAACCGAATGAAGCCTTATTAGCCATGTTAAAGAGCTCGTCGAGGTGATTCTATGGTCAAATTTTGAAGGCATTTGGAGCTCATTTGCCGAAGTTACAGAGGTTCAAATCTTGAAAAGTCACGACAGATGTGTGTTTGAGCACATAAATTACTCGTTTTCTAGAAAACTCACCAAAACCGAATGAAGCCTTATTAGCCATGTTAAAGAGCTCGTCGATGTGATCCTATGGTCAAATTTTTAAGGCATTTGTAGCTCATTTGCCGAAGTTACAGAGGTTCAAATCTTGAAAAGTCACGAAAGATGTGTGTTTGAGCACATAAATTACTCGTTTTCTAGAAAACTCACCAAAACCGAATGAAGCCTTATTAGCCATGTTAAAGAGCTCGTCGAGGTGATCCTATGGTCAAATTTTGAAGGCATTTGGAGCTCATTTGCCGAAGTTACAGAGGTTCAAATCTTGAAAAGTCATGAAAGATGTGTGTTTGAGCACATAAATTACTCGTTGTCTAGAAAACTCACCAAAACCGAATGAAGCCTTATTAGCCATGTTAAAGATCTCGTCGAGGTGATCCTATGGTCAAATTGTGAAGGCATTTGGAGCTCATTTGCCGAAGTTACAGAGGTTCAAATCTTGAAAAGTCATGAAAGATGTGTGTTTGAGCACATAAATTACTCGTTTTCTAGAAAACTCACCAAAACCGAATGAAGCCTTATTAGCCATGTTAAAGAGCTCGTCGTGGTGATTCTATGGTCAAATTTTGAAGGTATTTGGGGCACATTTACCAAAGTTACGGAGGTTCAAATCTTGAAAAGTCACGACAGATGTGTGTTTGAGCACATAAATTACTCGTTTTCTAGAAAACTCACCAAGATACAATGAAGCCTTATTAGTCTTGTTAAAGAGCTCGTCGAGGTGATCCTATGGTCAAATTTTGAAGGCATTTGGAGCTCAATTGCCGAAGTTACAGAGGTTCAAATCTTGAAAAGTCACGACAGATGTGTGTTTGAGCACATAAATTTCTGGTTTTCTAGAAAACTCACCAAGATACAATGAAGCCTTGTTAGTCATGTTAAAGAGCTCGTCTAGGTGATCCTATGGTCAAATTTTGAAGGCATTTGGAGCTCATTTGCCGAAGTTAAAGAGGTTCAAATCTTGAAAAGTCACGACAGATGTGTGTTTGAGCACATAAATTACTCGTTTTCTAGAAAACTCACCAAGATACAATGAAGCCTTATTAGTCTTGTTAAAGAGCTCGTCGAGGTGATCCTATGGTCAAATTTTGAAGGCATTTGGAGCTCAATTGCCGAAGTTACAGAGGTTCAAATCTTGAAAAGTCACGACAGATGTGTGTTTGAGCACATAAATTTCTGGTTTTCTAGAAAACTCACCAAGATACAATGAAGCCTTATTAGCCATGTTAAAGAGCTCGTCGAGGTGATCCTATGGTCAAATTGTGAAGGCATTTGGAGCTCAATTGCCGAAGTTACAGAGGTTCAAATCTTGAAAAGTCACGACAGATGTGTGTTTGAGCACATAAATTTCTGGTTTTCTAGAAAACCCACCAAGATACAATGAAGCCTTGCTAGTCATGTTAAAGAGCTCGTCGAGGTGATTCTATGGTCAAATTTTGAAGGTATTTGGAGCACATTCGCCAAAGTTACGGAGGTTCAAATCTTGAAAAGTCACGAAAGATGTGTGTTTGAGCACATAAATTACTCGTTTTCTAGAAAACTCACCAAGATACAATGAAGCCTTATTAGTCTTGTTAAAGAGCTCGTCGAGGTGATTCTATGGTCAAATTTTGAAGATATTTGGAGCACATTTGCCAAAGTTACGGAGGTTCAAATCTTGAAAAGTCACGAAAGATGTGTGTTTGAGCACATAAATTACTCGTTTTCTAGAAAACTCACCAAAACCGAATGAAGCCTTATTAGCCATGTTAAAGAGCTCGTCGAGGTGATTCTATGGTCAAATTTTGAAGGCATTTGGAGCTCATTTGCCGAAGTTACAGAGGTTCAAATCTTGAAAAGTCACGACAGATGTGTGTTTGAGCACATAAATTACTCGTTTTCTAGAAAACTCACCAAGATACAATGAAGCCTTATTAGTCAAGTTAAAGAGCTCGTCGAGGAGATTCGATGGTCAAATTTTGAAGGCATTTCGAGCTCATTTTCCGAAGTTCCTGAGAATCAAATCTTGATAAGTCACGAAAGATGTGTGTTTGAGCACATAAATTACTCATTTTCTAGAAAACTCACCAAGATACAATGAAGCCTTATTAGTCATGTTAAAGAGCTCGTCGAGGTGATTCGATGGTCAAATTTTGAAGGCATTTCGAGCTCATTTACCGAAGTTCCTGAGAATCAAATCTTGAAAAGTCACGAAAAATGTGTGTTTGAGCACATAAATTACTCGTTTTCTAGAAAACTCACCAAAACCGAATGAAGCCTTATTAGCCATGTTAAAGAGCTCGTCGATGTGATCCTATGGTCAAATTTTTAAGGCATTTGGAGCTCATTTGCCGAAGTTACAGAGGTTCAAATCTTGAAAAGTCACGAAAGATGTGTGTTTGAGCACATAAATTACTCGTTTTCTAGAAAACTCACCAAAACCGAATGAAGCCTTATTAGCCATGTTAAAGAGCTCGTCGATGTGATCCTATGGTCAAATTTTTAAGGCATTTGTAGCTCATTTGCCGAAGTTACAGAGGTTCAAATCTTGAAAAGTCACGAAAGATGTGTGTTTGAGCACATAAATTACTCGTTTTCTAGAAAACTCACCAAAACCGAATGAAGCCTTATTAGCCATGTTAAAGAGCTCGTCGAGGTGATTCTATGGTCAAATTTTGAAGGCATTTGGAGCTCATT
The DNA here is from genome assembly GCF_040115645.1 of Euwallacea fornicatus. NCBI lineage: Eukaryota > Metazoa > Arthropoda > Insecta > Coleoptera > Curculionidae > Euwallacea > Euwallacea fornicatus. The sequence goes on along the minus strand of NW_027096053.1, from coordinate 444,244 downwards.
TGCCGAAGTTACAGAGGTTCAAATCTTGAAAAGTCACGACAGATGTGTGTTTGAGCACATAAATTACTCGTTTTCTAGAAAACTCACCAAGATACAATGAAGCCTTATTAGTCAAGTTAAAGAGCTCGTCGAGGAGATTCGATGGTCAAATTTTGAAGGCATTTCGAGCTCATTTTCCGAAGTTCCTGAGAATCAAATCTTGATAAGTCACGAAAGATGTGTGTTTGAGCACATAAATTACTCATTTTCTAGAAAACTCACCAAGATACAATGAAGCCTTATTAGTCATGTTAAAGAGCTCGTCGAGGTGATTCGATGGTCAAATTTTGAAGGCATTTCGAGCTCATTTACCGAAGTTCCTGAGAATCAAATCTTGAAAAGTCACGAAAAATGTGTGTTTGAGCACATAAATTACTCGTTTTCTAGAAAACTCACCAAAACCGAATGAAGCCTTATTAGCCATGTTAAAGAGCTCGTCGATGTGATCCTATGGTCAAATTTTTAAGGCATTTGGAGCTCATTTGCCGAAGTTACAGAGGTTCAAATCTTGAAAAGTCACGAAAGATGTGTGTTTGAGCACATAAATTACTCGTTTTCTAGAAAACTCACCAAAACCGAATGAAGCCTTATTAGCCATGTTAAAGAGCTCGTCGATGTGATCCTATGGTCAAATTTTTAAGGCATTTGTAGCTCATTTGCCGAAGTTACAGAGGTTCAAATCTTGAAAAGTCACGAAAGATGTGTGTTTGAGCACATAAATTACTCGTTTTCTAGAAAACTCACCAAAACCGAATGAAGCCTTATTAGCCATGTTAAAGAGCTCGTCGAGGTGATCCTATGGTCAAATTGTGAAGGCATTTGGAGCTCAATTGCCGAAGTTACAGAGGTTCAAATCTTGAAAAGTCACGACAGATGTGTGTTTGAGCACATAAATTACTCATTTTCTAGAAAACTCACCAAGATACAATGAAGCCTTATTAGTCAAGTTAAAGAGCTCGTCGAGGAGATTCGATGGTCAAATTTTGAAGGCATTTCGAGCTCATTTTCCGAAGTTCCTGAGAATCAAATCTTGATAAGTCACGAAAGATGTGTGTTTGAGCACATAAATTACTCGTTTTCTAGAAAAGTCACCAAAACCGAATGAAGCCTTTTAGCCATGTTAAAGAGCTCGTCGAGGTGATCCTATGGTTAAATTTTGAAGGCATTTGGAGCTCATTTGCCGAAGTTACAGAGGTTCAAATCTTGAAAAGTCACGACAGATGTGTGTTTGAGCACATAAATTACTCGTTTGCTAGAAAACTCACCAAGATACAATGAAGCCTTATTAGTCATGTTAAAGAGCTCGTCGTGGTGATTCTATGGTCAAATTTTGAAGGTATTTGGAGCACATTTACCAAAGTTACGGAGGTTCAAATCTTGAAAAGTCACGACAGATGTGTGTTTGAGCACATAAATTACTCGTTTTCTAGAAAACTCACCAAAACCGAATGAAGCCTTATTAGCCATGTTAAAGAGCTCGTCGAGGTGATTCTATGGTCAAATTTTGAAGGTATTTGGAGCACATTCGCCAAAGTTACGGAGGTTCAAATCTTGAAAAGTCACGAAAGATGTGTGTTTGAGCACATAAATTACTCGTTTTCTAGAAAACTCACCAAGATACAATGAAGCCTTATTAGTCTTGTTAAAGAGCTCGTCGAGGTGATTCTATGGTCAAATTTTGAAGATATTTGGAGCACATTTGCCAAAGTTACGGAGGTTCAAATCTTGAAAAGTCACGAAAGATGTGTGTTTGAGCACATAAATTACTCGTTTTCTAGAAAACTCACCAAAACCGAATGAAGCCTTATTAGCCATGTTAAAGAGCTCGTCGAGGTGATCCTATGGTCAAATTTTGAAGGCATTTGGAGCTCAATTGCCGAAGTTACAGAGGTTCAAATCTTGAAAAGTCACGACAGATGTGTGTTTGAGCACATAAATTACTCGTTTTCTAGAAAACTCACCAAGATACAATGAAGCCTTATTAGTCATGTTAAAGAGCTCGTCGAGATGATTCGATGGTCAAATTTTGAAGGTATTTGGAGCACATTTACCAAAGTTACGGAGGTTCAAATCTTGAAAAGTCACGACAGATGTGTGTTTGAGCACATAAATTACTCGTTTTCTAGAAAACTCACCAAGATACAATGAAGCCTTATTAGTCAAGTTAAAGAGCTCGTCGAGGAGATTCGATGGTCAAATTTTGAAGGCATTTCGAGCTCATTTTCCGAAGTTCCTGAGAATCAAATCTTGATAAGTCACGAAAGATGTGTGTTTGAGCACATAAATTACTCATTTTCTAGAAAACTCACCAAGATACAATGAAGCCTTATTAGTCATGTTAAAGAGCTCGTCGAGGTGATTCGATGGTCAAATTTTGAAGGCATTTCGAGCTCATTTACCGAAGTTCCTGAGAATCAAATCTTGAAAAGTCACGAAAAATGTGTGTTTGAGCACATAAATTACTCGTTTTCTAGAAAACTCACCAAAACCGAATGAAGCCTTATTAGCCATGTTAAAGAGCTCGTCGAGGTGATTCTATGGTCAAATTTTGAAGGCATTTGGAGCTCATTTGCCGAAGTTACAGAGGTTCAAATCTTGAAAAGTCACGACAGATGTGTGTTTGAGCACATAAATTACTCATTTTCTAGAAAACTCACCAAGATACAATGAAGCCTTATTAGTCAAGTTAAAGAGCTCGTCGAGGAGATTCGATGGTCAAATTTTGAAGGCATTTCGAGCTCATTTTCCGAAGTTCCTGAGAATCAAATCTTGATAAGTCACGAAAGATGTGTGTTTGAGCACATAAATTACTCGTTTTCTAGAAAAGTCACCAAAACCGAATGAAGCCTTTTAGCCATGTTAAAGAGCTCGTCGAGGTGATCCTATGGTTAAATTTTGAAGGCATTTGGAGCTCATTTGCCGAAGTTACAGAGGTTCAAATCTTGAAAAGTCACGACAGATGTGTGTTTGAGCACATAAATTACTCGTTTTCTAGAAAACTCACCAAGATACAATGAAGCCTTATTAGTCATGTTAAAGAGCTCGTCGAGATGATTCGATGGTCAAATTTTGAAGGCATTTGGTGCTCATTTGCCGAAGTTACAGAGGTTCAAATCTTGAAAAGTCACGACAGATGTGTGTTTGAGCACATAAATTTCTGGTTTTCTAGAAAACTCACCAAGATACAATGAAGCCTTGTTAGTCATGTTAAAGAGCTCGTCGAGGTGATTCTATGGTCAAATTTTGAAGGCATTTCGAGCTCATTTACCGAAGTTCCTGAGAATCAAATCTTGAAAAGTCACGAAAGATGTGTGTTTGAGCACATAAATTACTCGTTTTCTAGAAAACTCACCAAAACCGAATGAAGCCTTATTAGCCATGTTAAAGAGCTCGTCGAGGTGATTCTATGGTCAAATTTTGAAGGTATTTGGAGCACATTTACCAAAGTTACGGAGGTTCAAATCTTGAAAAGTCACGACAGATGTGTGTTTGAGCACATAAATTACTCGTTTTCTAGAAAACTCACCAAGATACAATGAAGCCTTATTAGTCAAGTTAAAGAGCTCGTCGAGGAGATTCGATGGTCAAATTTTGAAGGCATTTCGAGCTCATTTTCCGAAGTTCCTGAGAATCAAATCTTGATAAGTCACGAAAGATGTGTGTTTGAGCACATAAATTACTCATTTTCTAGAAAACTCACCAAGATACAATGAAGCCTTATTAGTCATGTTAAAGAGCTCGTCGAGGTGATTCGATGGTCAAATTTTGAAGGTATTTGGAGCTCATTTACCAAAGTTACGGAGGTTCAAATCTTGAAAAGTCACGACAGATGTGTGTTTGAGCACATAAATTACTCGTTTTCTAGAAAACTCACCAAGATACAATGAAGCCTTATTAGTCAAGTTAAAGAGCTCGTCGAGGAGATTCGATGGTCAAATTTTGAAGGCATTTCGAGCTCATTTTCCGAAGTTCCTGAGAATCAAATCTTGATAAGTCACGAAAGATGTGTGTTTGAGCACATAAATTACTCATTTTCTAGAAAACTCACCAAGATACAATGAAGCCTTATTAGTCATGTTAAAGAGCTCGTCGAGGTGATTCGATGGTCAAATTTTGAAGGCATTTCGAGCTCATTTACCGAAGTTCCTGAGAATCAAATCTTGAAAAGTCACGAAAAATGTGTGTTTGAGCACATAAATTACTCGTTTTCTAGAAAACTCACCAAAACCGAATGAAGCCTTTTAGCCATGTTAAAGAGCTCGTCGAGGTGATTCTATGGTCAAATTTTGAAGGCATTTGGAGCTCATTTGCCGAAGTTACAGAGGTTCAAATCTTGAAAAGTCACGAAAGATGTGTGTTTGAGCACATAAATTACTCGTTTTCTAGAAAAGTCACCAAAACCGAATGAAGCCTTTTAGCCATGTTAAAGAGCTCGTCGAGGTGATCCTATGGTTAAATTTTGAAGGCATTTGGAGCTCATTTGCCGAAGTTACAGAGGTTCAAATCTTGAAAAGTCACGAAAGATGTGTGTTTGAGCACATAAATTACTCGTTTTCTAGAAAACTCACCAAAACCGAATGAAGCCTTATTAGCCATGTTAAAGAGCTCGTCGAGGTGATTCTATGGTCAAATTTTGAAGGCATTTGGAGCTCATTTGCCGAAGTTACAGAGGTTCAAATCTTGAAAAGTCACGACAGATGTGTGTTTGAGCACATAAATTACTCATTTTCTAGAAAACTCACCAAGATACAATGAAGCCTTATTAGTCAAGTTAAAGAGCTCGTCGAGGAGATTCGATGGTCAAATTTTGAAGGCATTTCGAGCTCATTTTCCGAAGTTCCTGAGAATCAAATCTTGATAAGTCACGAAAGATGTGTGTTTGAGCACATAAATTACTCATTTTCTAGAAAACTCACCAAGATACAATGAAGCCTTATTAGTCATGTTAAAGAGCTCGTCGAGGTGATTCGATGGTCAAATTTTGAAGGCATTTCGAGCTCATTTACCGAAGTTCCTGAGAATCAAATCTTGAAAAGTCACGAAAAATGTGTGTTTGAGCACATAAATTACTCGTTTTCTAGAAAACTCACCAAAACCGAATGAAGCCTTATTAGCCATGTTAAAGAGCTCGTCGAGGTGATTCTATGGTCAAATTTTGAAGGCATTTGGAGCTCATTTGCCGAAGTTACAGAGGTTCAAATCTTGAAAAGTCACGACAGATGTGTGTTTGAGCACATAAATTACTCATTTTCTAGAAAACTCACCAAGATACAATGAAGCCTTATTAGTCAAGTTAAAGAGCTCGTCGAGGAGATTCGATGGTCAAATTTTGAAGGCATTTCGAGCTCATTTTCCGAAGTTCCTGAGAATCAAATCTTGATAAGTCACGAAAGATGTGTGTTTGAGCACATAAATTACTCGTTTTCTAGAAAAGTCACCAAAACCGAATGAAGCCTTTTAGCCATGTTAAAGAGCTCGTCGAGGTGATCCTATGGTTAAATTTTGAAGGCATTTGGAGCTCATTTGCCGAAGTTACAGAGGTTCAAATCTTGAAAAGTCACGACAGATGTGTGTTTGAGCACATAAATTACTCGTTTGCTAGAAAACTCACCAAGATACAATGAAGCCTTATTAGTCATGTTAAAGAGCTCGTCGTGGTGATTCTATGGTCAAATTTTGAAGGTATTTGGAGCACATTTACCAAAGTTACGGAGGTTCAAATCTTGAAAAGTCACGACAGATGTGTGTTTGAGCACATAAATTACTCGTTTTCTAGAAAACTCACCAAAACCGAATGAAGCCTTATTAGCCATGTTAAAGAGCTCGTCGAGGTGATTCTATGGTCAAATTTTGAAGGTATTTGGAGCACATTCGCCAAAGTTACGGAGGTTCAAATCTTGAAAAGTCACGAAAGATGTGTGTTTGAGCACATAAATTACTCGTTTTCTAGAAAACTCACCAAGATACAATGAAGCCTTATTAGTCTTGTTAAAGAGCTCGTCGAGGTGATTCTATGGTCAAATTTTGAAGATATTTGGAGCACATTTGCCAAAGTTACGGAGGTTCAAATCTTGAAAAGTCACGAAAGATGTGTGTTTGAGCACATAAATTACTCGTTTTCTAGAAAACTCACCAAAACCGAATGAAGCCTTATTAGCCATGTTAAAGAGCTCGTCGAGGTGATTCTATGGTCAAATTTTGAAGGCATTTGGAGCTCATTTGCCGAAGTTACAGAGGTTCAAATCTTGAAAAGTCACGACAGATGTATGTTTGAGCACATAAATTACTCATTTTCTAGAAAACTCACCAAGATACAATGAAGCCTTATTAGTCAAGTTAAAGAGCTCGTCGAGGAGATTCGATGGTCAAATTTTGAAGGCATTTCGAGCTCATTTTCCGAAGTTCCTGAGAATCAAATCTTGATAAGTCACGAAAGATGTGTGTGTGAGCACATAAATTACTCGTTTTCTAGAAAACTCACCAAAACCGAATGAAGCCTTATTAGCCATGTTAAAGAGCTCGTCGAGGTGATTCTATGGTCAAATTTTGAAGGTATTTGGAGCACATTCGCCAAAGTTACGGAGGTTCAAATCTTGAAAAGTCACGAAAGATGTGTGTTTGAGCACATAAATTACTCGTTTTCTAGAAAACTCACCAAGATACAATGAAGCCTTATTAGTCTTGTTAAAGAGCTCGTCGAGGTGATTCTATGGTCAAACTTTGAAGATATTTGGAGCACATTTACCAAAGTTACGGAGGTTCAAATCTTGAAAAGTCACGACAGATGTGTGTTTGAGCACATAAATTACTCGTTTTCTAGAAAACTCACCAAAACCGAATGAAGCCTTATTAGCCATGTTAAAGAGCTCGTCGAGGTGATTCTATGGTCAAATTTTGAAGGTATTTGGAGCACATTCGCCAAAGTTACGGAGGTTCAAATCTTGAAAAGTCACGAAAGATGTGTGTTTGAGCACATAAATTACTCGTTTTCTAGAAAACTCACCAAAACCGAATGAAGCCTTATTAGCCATGTTAAAGAGCTCGTCGAGGTGATCCTATGGTCAAATTGTGAAGGCATTTGGAGCTCAATTGCCGAAGTTACAGAGGTTCAAATCTTGAAAAGTCACGACAGATGTGTGTTTGAGCACATAAATTTCTGGTTTTCTAGAAAACTCACCAAGATACAATGAAGCCTTCTTAGTCATGTTAAAGAGCTCGTCGAGGTGATTCTATGGTCAAATTTTGAAGGCATTTGGAGCTCATTTGCCGAAGTTACAGAGGTTCAAATCTTGAAAAGTCACGACAGATGTGTGTTTGAGCACATAAATTACTCGTTTTCTAGAAAACTCACCAAAACCGAATGAAGCCTTATTAGCCATGTTAAAGAGCTCGTCGAGGTGATCCTATGGTCAAATTTTGAAGGCATTTCGAGCTCATTTTCCGAAGTTCCTGAGAATCAAATTTTGATAAGTCACGAAAGATGTGTGTTTGAGCACATAAATTACTCGTTTTCTAGAAAAGTCACCAAAACCGAATGAAGCCTTATTAGCCATGTTAAAGAGCTCGTCGAGGTGATCCTATGGTCAAATTTTGAAGGCATTTGGAGCTCATTTGCCGAAGTTACAGAGGTTCAAATCTTGAAAAGTCACGACAGATGTGTGTTTGAGCACATAAATTTCTGGTTTTCTTGAAAACTCACCAAGATACAATAAAGCCTTATTAGTCATGTTAAAGAGCTCGTCGAGGTGATCCTATGGTCAAATTTTGAAGGCATTTGGAGCTCATTTGCCGAAGTTACAGAGGTTCAAATCTTGAAAAGTCATGAAAGATGTGTGTTTGAGCACATAAATTACTCGTTTTCTAGAAAACTCACAAAAACCGAATGAAGCCTTATTAGCCATGTTAAAGAGCTCGTCGAGGTGATTCTATGGTCAAATTTTGAAGGTATTTGGAGCACATTTACCAAAGTTACGGAGGTTCAAATCTTGAAAAGTCACGACAGATGTGTGTTTGAGCACATAAATTACTCGTTTGCTAGAAAACTCACCAAGATACAATGAAGCCTTATTAGTCATGTTAAAGAGCTCGTCGTGGTGATTCTATGGTCAAATTTTGAAGGTATTTGGGGCACATTTACCAAAGTTACGGAGGTTCAAATCTTGAAAAGTCACGACAGATGTGTGTTTGAGCACATAAATTACTCGTTTTCTAGAAAACTCACCAAGATACAATGAAGCCTTATTAGTCTTGTTAAAGAGCTCGTCGAGGTGATCCTATGGTCAAATTTTGAAGGCATTTGGAGCTCAATTGCCGAAGTTACAGAGGTTCAAATCTTGAAAAGTCACGACAGATGTGTGTTTGAGCACATAAATTACTCGTTTTCTAGAAAACTCACCAAGATACAATGAAGCCTTATTAGTCTTGTTAAAGAGCTCGTCGAGGTGATTCTATGGTCAAATTTTGAAGATATTTGGAGCACATTTGCCAAAGTTACGGAGGTTCAAATCTTGAAAAGTCACGAAAGATGTGTGTTTGAGCACATAAATTACTCGTTTTCTAGAAAACTCACCAAAACCGAATGAAGCCTTATTAGCCATGTTAAAGAGCTCGTCGAGGTGATTCTATGGTCAAATTTTGAAGGCATTTGGAGCTCATTTGCCGAAGTTACAGAGGTTCAAATCTTGAAAAGTCACGACAGATGTATGTTTGAGCACATAAATTACTCATTTTCTAGAAAACTCACCAAGATACAATGAAGCCTTATTAGTCAAGTTAAAGAGCTCGTCGAGGAGATTCGATGGTCAAATTTTGAAGGCATTTCGAGCTCATTTTCCGAAGTTCCTGAGAATCAAATCTTGATAAGTCACGAAAGATGTGTGTGTGAGCACATAAATTACTCGTTTTCTAGAAAACTCACCAAAACCGAATGAAGCCTTATTAGCCATGTTAAAGAGCTCGTCGAGGTGATTCTATGGTCAAATTTTGAAGGTATTTGGAGCACATTCGCCAAAGTTACGGAGGTTCAAATCTTGAAAAGTCACGAAAGATGTGTGTTTGAGCACATAAATTACTCGTTTTCTAGAAAACTCACCAAGATACAATGAAGCCTTATTAGTCTTGTTAAAGAGCTCGTCGAGGTGATTCTATGGTCAAACTTTGAAGATATTTGGAGCACATTTACCAAAGTTACGGAGGTTCAAATCTTGAAAAGTCACGACAGATGTGTGTTTGAGCACATAAATTACTCGTTTTCTAGAAAACTCACCAAAACCGAATGAAGCCTTATTAGCCATGTTAAAGAGCTCGTCGAGGTGATTCTATGGTCAAATTTTGAAGGTATTTGGAGCACATTCGCCAAAGTTACGGAGGTTCAAATCTTGAAAAGTCACGAAAGATGTGTGTTTGAGCACATAAATTACTCGTTTTCTAGAAAACTCACCAAAACCGAATGAAGCCTTATTAGCCATGTTAAAGAGCTCGTCGAGGTGATCCTATGGTCAAATTGTGAAGGCATTTGGAGCTCAATTGCCGAAGTTACAGAGGTTCAAATCTTGAAAAGTCACGACAGATGTGTGTTTGAGCACATAAATTTCTGGTTTTCTAGAAAACTCACCAAGATACAATGAAGCCTTCTTAGTCATGTTAAAGAGCTCGTCGAGGTGATTCTATGGTCAAATTTTGAAGGCATTTGGAGCTCATTTGCCGAAGTTACAGAGGTTCAAATCTTGAAAAGTCACGACAGATGTGTGTTTGAGCACATAAATTACTCGTTTTCTAGAAAACTCACCAAAACCGAATGAAGCCTTATTAGCCATGTTAAAGAGCTCGTCGAGGTGATCCTATGGTCAAATTTTGAAGGCATTTCGAGCTCATTTTCCGAAGTTCCTGAGAATCAAATTTTGATAAGTCACGAAAGATGTGTGTTTGAGCACATAAATTACTCGTTTTCTAGAAAAGTCACCAAAACCGAATGAAGCCTTATTAGCCATGTTAAAGAGCTCGTCGAGGTGATCCTATGGTCAAATTTTGAAGGCATTTGGAGCTCATTTGCCGAAGTTACAGAGGTTCAAATCTTGAAAAGTCACGACAGATGTGTGTTTGAGCACATAAATTTCTGGTTTTCTTGAAAACTCACCAAGATACAATAAAGCCTTATTAGTCATGTTAAAGAGCTCGTCGAGGTGATCCTATGGTCAAATTTTGAAGGCATTTGGAGCTCATTTGCCGAAGTTACAGAGGTTCAAATCTTGAAAAGTCATGAAAGATGTGTGTTTGAGCACATAAATTACTCGTTTTCTAGAAAACTCACAAAAACCGAATGAAGCCTTATTAGCCATGTTAAAGAGCTCGTCGAGGTGATTCTATGGTCAAATTTTGAAGGTATTTGGAGCACATTTACCAAAGTTACGGAGGTTCAAATCTTGAAAAGTCACGACAGATGTGTGTTTGAGCACATAAATTACTCGTTTGCTAGAAAACTCACCAAGATACAATGAAGCCTTATTAGTCATGTTAAAGAGCTCGTCGTGGTGATTCTATGGTCAAATTTTGAAGGTATTTGGGGCACATTTACCAAAGTTACGGAGGTTCAAATCTTGAAAAGTCACGACAGATGTGTGTTTGAGCACATAAATTACTCGTTTTCTAGAAAACTCACCAAGATACAATGAAGCCTTATTAGTCTTGTTAAAGAGCTCGTCGAGGTGATCCTATGGTCAAATTTTGAAGGCATTTGGAGCTCAATTGCCGAAGTTACAGAGGTTCAAATCTTGAAAAGTCACGACAGATGTGTGTTTGAGCACATAAATTTCTGGTTTTCTAGAAAACTCACCAAGATACAATGAAGCCTTGTTAGTCATGTTAAAGAGCTCGTCTAGGTGATCCTATGGTCAAATTTTGAAGGCATTTGGAGCTCATTTGCCGAAGTTAAAGAGGTTCAAATCTTGAAAAGTCACGACAGATGTGTGTTTGAGCACATAAATTTCTGGTTTTCTAGAAAACTCACCAAGATACAATGAAGCCTTGTTAGTCAAGTTAAAGAGCTCGTCGAGGAGATTCGATGGTCAAATTTTGAAGGCATTTCGAGCTCATTTTCCGAAGTTCCTGAGAATCAAATCTTGAAAAGTCACGAAAGATGTGTGTTTGAGCACATAAATTACTCGTTTTCTAGAAAAGTCACCAAAACCGAATGAAGCCTTATTAGCCATGTTAAAGAGCTCGTCGAGGTGATCCTATGGTCAAATTGTGAAGGCATTTGGAGCTCAATTGCCGAAGTTACAGAGGTTCAAATCTTGAAAAGTCACGACAGATGTGTGTTTGAGCACATAAATTACTCGTTTTCTAGAAAACTCACCAAAACCGAATGAAGCCTTATTAGCCATGTTAAAGAGCTCGTCGATGTGATCCTATGGTCAAATTTTTAAGGCATTTGGAGCTCATTTGCCGAAGTTACAGAGGTTCAAATCTTGAAAAGTCACGAAAGATGTGTGTTTGAGCACATAAATTACTCGTTTTCTAGAAAACTCACCAAAACCGAATGAAGCCTTATTAGCCATGTTAAAGAGCTCGTCGATGTGATCCTATGGTCAAATTTTTAAGGCATTTGGAGCTCATTTGCCGAAGTTACAGAGGTTCAAATCTTGAAAAGTCACGAAAGATGTGTGTTTGAGCACATAAATTACTCGTTTTCTAGAAAACTCACCAAAACCGAATGAAGCCTTATTAGCCATGTTAAAGAGCTCGTCGATGTGATCCTATGGTCAAATTTTTAAGGCATTTGTAGCTCATTTGCCGAAGTTACAGAGGTTCAAATCTTGAAAAGTCACGAAAGATGTGTGTTTGAGCACATAAATTACTCGTTTTCTAGAAAACTCACCAAAACCGAATGAAGCCTTATTAGCCATGTTAAAGATCTCGTCGAGGTGATCCTATGGTCAAATTGTGAAGGCATTTGGAGCTCATTTGCCGAAGTTACAGAGGTTCAAATCTTGAAAAGTCATGAAAGATGTGTGTTTGAGCACATAAATTACTCGTTGTCTAGAAAACTCACCAAAACCGAATGAAGCCTTATTAGCCATGTTAAAGATCTCGTCGAGGTGATCCTATGGTCAAATTGTGAAGGCATTTGGAGCTCATTTGCCGAAGTTACAGAGGTTCAAATCTTGAAAAGTCATGAAAGATGTGTGTTTGAGCACATAAATTACTCGTTTTCTAGAAAACTCACCAAAACCGAATGAAGCCTTATTAGCCATGTTAAAGAGCTCGTCGATGTGATCCTATGGTCAAATTTTTAAGGCATTTGGAGCTCATTTGCCGAAGTTACAGAGGTTCAAATCTTGAAAAGTCACGAAAGATGTGTGTTTGAGCACATAAATTACTCGTTTTCTAGAAAACTCACCAAAACCGAATGAAGCCTTATTAGCCATGTTAAAGAGCTCGTCGATGTGATCCTATGGTCAAATTTTTAAGGCATTTGGAGCTCATTTGCCGAAGTTACAGAGGTTCAAATCTTGAAAAGTCACGAAAGATGTGTGTTTGAGCACATAAATTACTCGTTTTCTAGAAAACTCACCAAAACCGAATGAAGCCTTATTAGCCATGTTAAAGAGCTCGTCGATGTGATCCTATGGTCAAATTTTTAAGGCATTTGTAGCTCATTTGCCGAAGTTACAGAGGTTCAAATCTTGAAAAGTCACGAAAGATGTGTGTTTGAGCACATAAATTACTCGTTTTCTAGAAAACTCACCAAAACCGAATGAAGCCTTATTAGCCATGTTAAAGATCTCGTCGAGGTGATCCTATGGTCAAATTGTGAAGGCATTTGGAGCTCATTTGCCGAAGTTACAGAGGTTCAAATCTTGAAAAGTCATGAAAGATGTGTGTTTGAGCACATAAATTACTCGTTGTCTAGAAAACTCACCAAAACCGAATGAAGCCTTATTAGCCATGTTAAAGATCTCGTCGAGGTGATCCTATGGTCAAATTGTGAAGGCATTTGGAGCTCATTTGCCGAAGTTACAGAGGTTCAAATCTTGAAAAGTCATGAAAGATGTGTGTTTGAGCACATAAATTACTCGTTTTCTAGAAAACTCACCAAAACCGAATGAAGCCTTATTAGCCATGTTAAAGAGCTCGTCGAGGTGATCCTATGGTTAAATTTTGAAGGCATTTGGAGCTCATTTGCCGAAGTTACAGAGGTTCAAATCTTGAAAAGTCACGACAGATGTGTGTTTGAGCACATAAATTACTCGTTTGCTAGAAAACTCACCAAGATACAATGAAGCCTTATTAGTCAAGTTAAAGAGCTCGTCGAGGAGATTCGATGGTCAAATTTTGAAGGCATTTCGAGCTCATTTTCTGAAGTTCCTGAGAATCAAATCTTGATAAGTCACGAAAGATGTGTGTTTGAGCACATAAATTACTCGTTTTCTAGAAAACTCACCAAAACCGAATGAAGCCTTATTAGCCATGTTAAAGAGCTCGTCGAGGTGATTCTATGGTCAAATTTTGAAGGCATTTGGAGCTCATTTGCCGAAGTTACAGAGGTTCAAATCTTGAAAAGTCACGACAGATGTGTGTTTGAGCACATAAATTACTCATTTTCTAGAAAACTCACCAAGATACAATGAAGCCTTATTAGTCAAGTTAAAGAGCTCGTCGAGGAGATTCGATGGTCAAATTTTGAAGGCATTTCGAGCTCATTTTCCGAAGTTCCTGAGAATCAAATCTTGATAAGTCACGAAAGATGTGTGTGTGAGCACATAAATTACTCGTTTTCTAGAAAACTCACCAAAACCGAATGAAGCCTTATTAGCCATGTTAAAGAGCTCGTCGAGGTGATTCTATGGTCAAATTTTGAAGGTATTTGGAGCACATTCGCCAAAGTTACGGAGGTTCAAATCTTGAAAAGTCACGAAAGATGTGTGTTTGAGCACATAAATTACTCGTTTTCTAGAAAACTCACCAAGATACAATGAAGCCTTATTAGTCTTGTTAAAGAGCTCGTCGAGGTGATTCTATGGTCAAACTTTGAAGATATTTGGAGCACATTTACCAAAGTTACGGAGGTTCAAATCTTGAAAAGTCACGACAGATGTGTGTTTGAGCACATAAATTACTCGTTTTCTAGAAAACTCACCAAAACCGAATGAAGCCTTATTAGCCATGTTAAAGAGCTCGTCGAGGTGATTCTATGGTCAAATTTTGAAGGTATTTGGAGCACATTCGCCAAAGTTACGGAGGTTCAAATCTTGAAAAGTCACGAAAGATGTGTGTTTGAGCACATAAATTACTCGTTTTCTAGAAAACTCACCAAAACCGAATGAAGCCTTATTAGCCATGTTAAAGAGCTCGTCGAGGTGATCCTATGGTCAAATTTTGAAGGCATTTCGAGCTCATTTTCCGAAGTTCCTGAGAATCAAATTTTGATAAGTCACGAAAGATGTGTGTTTGAGCACATAAATTACTCGTTTTCTAGAAAAGTCACCAAAACCGAATGAAGCCTTATTAGCCATGTTAAAGAGCTCGTCGAGGTGATCCTATGGTCAAATTGTGAAGGCATTTGGAGCTCAATTGCCGAAGTTACAGAGGTTCAAATCTTGAAAAGTCACGACAGATGTGTGTTTGAGCACATAAATTACTCGTTTTCTAGAAAACTCACCAAAACCGAATGAAGCCTTATTAGCCATGTTAAAGAGCTCGTCGATGTGATCCTATGGTCAAATTTTTAAGGCATTTGGAGCTCATTTGCCGAAGTTACAGAGGTTCAAATCTTGAAAAGTCACGAAAGATGTGTGTTTGAGCACATAAATTACTCGTTTTCTAGAAAACTCACCAAAACCGAATGAAGCCTTATTAGCCATGTTAAAGAGCTCGTCGATGTGATCCTATGGTCAAATTTTTAAGGCATTTGGAGCTCATTTGCCGAAGTTACAGAGGTTCAAATCTTGAAAAGTCACGAAAGATGTGTGTTTGAGCACATAAATTACTCGTTTTCTAGAAAACTCACCAAAACCGAATGAAGCCTTATTAGCCATGTTAAAGAGCTCGTCGATGTGATCCTATGGTCAAATTTTTAAGGCATTTGTAGCTCATTTGCCGAAGTTACAGAGGTTCAAATCTTGAAAAGTCACGAAAGATGTGTGTTTGAGCACATAAATTACTCGTTTTCTAGAAAACTCACCAAAACCGAATGAAGCCTTATTAGCCATGTTAAAGAGCTCGTCGAGGTGATCCTATGGTCAAATTTTGAAGGCATTTGGAGCTCATTTGCCGAAGTTACAGAGGTTCAAATCTTGAAAAGTCATGAAAGATGTGTGTTTGAGCACATAAATTACTCGTTGTCTAGAAAACTCACCAAAACCGAATGAAGCCTTATTAGCCATGTTAAAGATCTCGTCGAGGTGATCCTATGGTCAAATTGTGAAGGCATTTGGAGCTCATTTGCCGAAGTTACAGAGGTTCAAATCTTGATAAGTCACGAAAGATGTGTGTTTGAGCACATAAATTACTCGTTTTCTAGAAAACTCACCAAAACCGAATGAAGCCTTATTAGCCATGTTAAAGAGCTCGTCGAGGTGATCCTATGGTCAAATTTTTAAGGCATTTGTAGCTCATTTGCCGAAGTTACAGAGGTTCAAATCTTGAAAAGTCACGAAAGATGTGTGTTTGAGCACATAAATTACTCGTTTTCTAGAAAACTCACCAAAACCGAATGAAGCCTTATTAGCCATGTTAAAGATCTCGTCGAGGTGATCCTATGGTCAAATTGTGAAGGCATTTGGAGCTCATTTGCCGAAGTTACAGAGGTTCAAATCTTGAAAAGTCATGAAAGATGTGTGTTTGAGCACATAAATTACTCGTTTTCTAGAAAACTCACCAAAACCGAATGAAGCCTTATTAGCCATGTTAAAGAGCTCGTCGAGGTGATCCTATGGTTAAATTTTGAAGGCATTTGGAGCTCATTTGCCGAAGTTACAGAGGTTCAAATCTTGAAAAGTCACGACAGATGTGTGTTTGAGCACATAAATTACTCGTTTGCTAGAAAACTCACCAAGATACAATGAAGCCTTATTAGTCAAGTTAAAGAGCTCGTCGAGGAGATTCGATGGTCAAATTTTGAAGGCATTTCGAGCTCATTTTCTGAAGTTCCTGAGAATCAAATCTTGATAAGTCACGAAAGATGTGTGTTTGAGCACATAAATTACTCGTTTTCTAGAAAACTCACCAAAACCGAATGAAGCCTTATTAGCCATGTTAAAGAGCTCGTCGAGGTGATTCTATGGTCAAATTTTGAAGGCATTTGGAGCTCATTTGCCGAAGTTACAGAGGTTCAAATCTTGAAAAGTCACGACAGATGTGTGTTTGAGCACATAAATTACTCATTTTCTAGAAAACTCACCAAGATACAATGAAGCCTTATTAGTCAAGTTAAAGAGCTCGTCGAGGAGATTCGATGGTCAAATTTTGAAGGCATTTCGAGCTCATTTTCCGAAGTTCCTGAGAATCAAATCTTGATAAGTCACGAAAGATGTGTGTGTGAGCACATAAATTACTCGTTTTCTAGAAAACTCACCAAAACCGAATGAAGCCTTATTAGCCATGTTAAAGAGCTCGTCGAGGTGATTCTATGGTCAAATTTTGAAGGTATTTGGAGCACATTCGCCAAAGTTACGGAGGTTCAAATCTTGAAAAGTCACGAAAGATGTGTGTTTGAGCACATAAATTACTCGTTTTCTAGAAAACTCACCAAGATACAATGAAGCCTTATTAGTCTTGTTAAAGAGCTCGTCGAGGTGATTCTATGGTCAAACTTTGAAGATATTTGGAGCACATTTACCAAAGTTACGGAGGTTCAAATCTTGAAAAGTCACGACAGATGTGTGTTTGAGCACATAAATTACTCGTTTTCTAGAAAACTCACCAAAACCGAATGAAGCCTTATTAGCCATGTTAAAGAGCTCGTCGAGGTGATTCTATGGTCAAATTTTGAAGGTATTTGGAGCACATTCGCCAAAGTTACGGAGGTTCAAATCTTGAAAAGTCACGAAAGATGTGTGTTTGAGCACATAAATTACTCGTTTTCTAGAAAACTCACCAAAACCGAATGAAGCCTTATTAGCCATGTTAAAGAGCTCGTCGAGGTGATCCTATGGTCAAATTTTGAAGGCATTTCGAGCTCATTTTCCGAAGTTCCTGAGAATCAAATTTTGATAAGTCACGAAAGATGTGTGTTTGAGCACATAAATTACTCGTTTTCTAGAAAAGTCACCAAAACCGAATGAAGCCTTATTAGCCATGTTAAAGAGCTCGTCGAGGTGATCCTATGGTCAAATTGTGAAGGCATTTGGAGCTCAATTGCCGAAGTTACAGAGGTTCAAATCTTGAAAAGTCACGACAGATGTGTGTTTGAGCACATAAATTACTCGTTTTCTAGAAAACTCACCAAAACCGAATGAAGCCTTATTAGCCATGTTAAAGAGCTCGTCGATGTGATCCTATGGTCAAATTTTTAAGGCATTTGGAGCTCATTTGCCGAAGTTACAGAGGTTCAAATCTTGAAAAGTCACGAAAGATGTGTGTTTGAGCACATAAATTACTCGTTTTCTAGAAAACTCACCAAAACCGAATGAAGCCTTATTAGCCATGTTAAAGAGCTCGTCGATGTGATCCTATGGTCAAATTTTTAAGGCATTTGGAGCTCATTTGCCGAAGTTACAGAGGTTCAAATCTTGAAAAGTCACGAAAGATGTGTGTTTGAGCACATAAATTACTCGTTTTCTAGAAAACTCACCAAAACCGAATGAAGCCTTATTAGCCATGTTAAAGAGCTCGTCGATGTGATCCTATGGTCAAATTTTTAAGGCATTTGTAGCTCATTTGCCGAAGTTACAGAGGTTCAAATCTTGAAAAGTCACGAAAGATGTGTGTTTGAGCACATAAATTACTCGTTTTCTAGAAAACTCACCAAAACCGAATGAAGCCTTATTAGCCATGTTAAAGAGCTCGTCGAGGTGATCCTATGGTCAAATTTTGAAGGCATTTGGAGCTCATTTGCCGAAGTTACAGAGGTTCAAATCTTGAAAAGTCATGAAAGATGTGTGTTTGAGCACATAAATTACTCGTTGTCTAGAAAACTCACCAAAACCGAATGAAGCCTTATTAGCCATGTTAAAGATCTCGTCGAGGTGATCCTATGGTCAAATTGTGAAGGCATTTGGAGCTCATTTGCCGAAGTTACAGAGGTTCAAATCTTGATAAGTCACGAAAGATGTGTGTTTGAGCACATAAATTACTCGTTTTCTAGAAAACTCACCAAAACCGAATGAAGCCTTATTAGCCATGTTAAAGAGCTCGTCGAGGTGATCCTATGGTCAAATTTTTAAGGCATTTGTAGCTCATTTGCCGAAGTTACAGAGGTTCAAATCTTGAAAAGTCACGAAAGATGTGTGTTTGAGCACATAAATTACTCGTTTTCTAGAAAACTCACCAAAACCGAATGAAGCCTTATTAGCCATGTTAAAGAGCTCGTCGAGGTGATCCTATGGTCAAATTTTGAAGGCATTTGGAGCTCATTTGCCGAAGTTACAGAGGTTCAAATCTTGAAAAGTCATGAAAGATGTGTGTTTGAGCACATAAATTACTCGTTGTCTAGAAAACTCACCAAAACCGAATGAAGCCTTATTAGCCATGTTAAAGAGCTCGTCGAGGTGATTCTATGGTCAAATTTTGAAGGCATTTGGAGCTCATTTGCCGAAGTTACAGAGGTTCAAATCTTGAAAAGTCACGACAGATGTGTGTTTGAGCACATAAATTACTCATTTTCTAGAAAACTCACCAAGATACAATGAAGCCTTATTAGTCAAGTTAAAGAGCTCGTCGAGGAGATTCGATGGTCAAATTTTGAAGGCATTTCGAGCTCATTTTCCGAAGTTCCTGAGAATCAAATCTTGATAAGTCACGAAAGATGTGTGTGTGAGCACATAAATTACTCGTTTTCTAGAAAACTCACCAAAACCGAATGAAGCCTTATTAGCCATGTTAAAGAGCTCGTCGAGGTGATTCTATGGTCAAATTTTGAAGGTATTTGGAGCACATTCGCCAAAGTTACGGAGGTTCAAATCTTGAAAAGTCACGAAAGATGTGTGTTTGAGCACATAAATTACTCGTTTTCTAGAAAACTCACCAAGATACAATGAAGCCTTATTAGTCTTGTTAAAGAGCTCGTCGAGGTGATTCTATGGTCAAACTTTGAAGATATTTGGAGCACATTTACCAAAGTTACGGAGGTTCAAATCTTGAAAAGTCACGACAGATGTGTGTTTGAGCACATAAATTACTCGTTTTCTAGAAAACTCACCAAAACCGAATGAAGCCTTATTAGCCATGTTAAAGAGCTCGTCGAGGTGATTCTATGGTCAAATTTTGAAGGTATTTGGAGCACATTCGCCAAAGTTACGGAGGTTCAAATCTTGAAAAGTCACGAAAGATGTGTGTTTGAGCACATAAATTACTCGTTTTCTAGAAAACTCACCAAAACCGAATGAAGCCTTATTAGCCATGTTAAAGAGCTCGTCGAGGTGATCCTATGGTCAAATTTTGAAGGCATTTCGAGCTCATTTTCCGAAGTTCCTGAGAATCAAATTTTGATAAGTCACGAAAGATGTGTGTTTGAGCACATAAATTACTCGTTTTCTAGAAAAGTCACCAAAACCGAATGAAGCCTTATTAGCCATGTTAAAGAGCTCGTCGAGGTGATCCTATGGTCAAATTGTGAAGGCATTTGGAGCTCAATTGCCGAAGTTACAGAGGTTCAAATCTTGAAAAGTCACGACAGATGTGTGTTTGAGCACATAAATTACTCGTTTTCTAGAAAACTCACCAAAACCGAATGAAGCCTTATTAGCCATGTTAAAGAGCTCGTCGATGTGATCCTATGGTCAAATTTTTAAGGCATTTGGAGCTCATTTGCCGAAGTTACAGAGGTTCAAATCTTGAAAAGTCACGAAAGATGTGTGTTTGAGCACATAAATTACTCGTTTTCTAGAAAACTCACCAAAACCGAATGAAGCCTTATTAGCCATGTTAAAGAGCTCGTCGATGTGATCCTATGGTCAAATTTTTAAGGCATTTGGAGCTCATTTGCCGAAGTTACAGAGGTTCAAATCTTGAAAAGTCACGAAAGATGTGTGTTTGAGCACATAAATTACTCGTTTTCTAGAAAACTCACCAAAACCGAATGAAGCCTTATTAGCCATGTTAAAGAGCTCGTCGATGTGATCCTATGGTCAAATTTTTAAGGCATTTGTAGCTCATTTGCCGAAGTTACAGAGGTTCAAATCTTGAAAAGTCACGAAAGATGTGTGTTTGAGCACATAAATTACTCGTTTTCTAGAAAACTCACCAAAACCGAATGAAGCCTTATTAGCCATGTTAAAGAGCTCGTCGAGGTGATCCTATGGTCAAATTTTGAAGGCATTTGGAGCTCATTTGCCGAAGTTACAGAGGTTCAAATCTTGAAAAGTCATGAAAGATGTGTGTTTGAGCACATAAATTACTCGTTGTCTAGAAAACTCACCAAAACCGAATGAAGCCTTATTAGCCATGTTAAAGATCTCGTCGAGGTGATCCTATGGTCAAATTGTGAAGGCATTTGGAGCTCATTTGCCGAAGTTACAGAGGTTCAAATCTTGAAAAGTCATGAAAGATGTGTGTTTGAGCACATAAATTACTCGTTTTCTAGAAAACTCACCAAAACCGAATGAAGCCTTATTAGCCATGTTAAAGAGCTCGTCGAGGTGATCCTATGGTTAAATTTTGAAGGCATTTGGAGCTCATTTGCCGAAGTTACAGAGGTTCAAATCTTGAAAAGTCACGACAGATGTGTGTTTGAGCACATAAATTACTCGTTTGCTAGAAAACTCACCAAGATACAATGAAGCCTTATTAGTCAAGTTAAAGAGCTCGTCGAGGAGATTCGATGGTCAAATTTTGAAGGCATTTCGAGCTCATTTTCTGAAGTTCCTGAGAATCAAATCTTGATAAGTCACGAAAGATGTGTGTTTGAGCACATAAATTACTCGTTTTCTAGAAAAGTCACCAAAACCGAATGAAGCCTTATTAGCCATGTTAAAGAGCTCGTCGAGGTGATTCTATGTTCAAATTTTGAAGGTATTTGGAGCACATTTACCAAAGTTACGGAGGTTCAAATCTTGAAAAGTCACGACAGATGTGTGTTTGAGCACATAAATTACTCGTTTTCTAGAAAACTCACCAAAACCGAATGAAGCCTTATTAGCCATGTTAAAGAGCTCGTCGAGGTGATTCTATGTTCAAATTTTGAAGGTATTTGGAGCACATTCGCCAAAGTTACGGAGGTTCAAATCTTGAAAAGTCACGAAAGATGTGTGTTTGAGCACATAAATTACTCGTTTTCTAGAAAACTCACCAAGATACAATGAAGCCTTATTAGTCTTGTTAAAGAGCTCGTCGAGGTGATTCTATGGTCAAATTTTGAAGATATTTGGAGCACATTTGCCAAAGTTACGGAGGTTCAAATCTTGAAAAGTCACGAAAGATGTGTGTTTGAGCACATAAATTACTCGTTTTCTAGAAAACTCACCAAAACCGAATGAAGCCTTTTAGCCATGTTAAAGAGCTCGTCGAGGTGATCCTATGGTTAAATTTTGAAGGCATTTGGAGCTCATTTGCCGAAGTTACAGAGGTTCAAATCTTGAAAAGTCACGACAGATGTGTGTTTGAGCACATAAATTACTCGTTTGCTAGAAAACTCACCAAGATACAATGAAGCCTTATTAGTCATGTTAAAGAGCTCGTCGTGGTGATTCTATGGTCAAATTTTGAAGGTATTTGGAGCACATTTACCAAAGTTACGGAGGTTCAAATCTTGAAAAGTCACGACAGATGTGTGTTTGAGCACATAAATTACTCGTTTTCTAGAAAACTCACCAAAACCGAATGAAGCCTTATTAGCCATGTTAAAGAGCTCGTCGAGGTGATTCTATGGTCAAATTTTGAAGGTATTTGGAGCACATTCGCCAAAGTTACGGAGGTTCAAATCTTGAAAAGTCACGAAAGATGTGTGTTTGAGCACATAAATTACTCGTTTTCTAGAAAACTCACCAAGATACAATGAAGCCTTATTAGTCTTGTTAAAGAGCTCGTCGAGGTGATTCTATGGTCAAACTTTGAAGATATTTGGAGCACATTTACCAAAGTTACGGAGGTTCAAATCTTGAAAAGTCACGACAGATGTGTGTTTGAGCACATAAATTACTCGTTTTCTAGAAAACTCACCAAAACCGAATGAAGCCTTATTAGCCATGTTAAAGAGCTCGTCGAGGTGATTCTATGGTCAAATTTTGAAGGTATTTGGAGCACATTCGCCAAAGTTACGGAGGTTCAAATCTTGAAAAGTCACGAAAGATGTGTGTTTGAGCACATAAATTACTCGTTTTCTAGAAAACTCACCAAAACCGAATGAAGCCTTATTAGCCATGTTAAAGAGCTCGTCGAGGTGATCCTATGGTCAAATTGTGAAGGCATTTGGAGCTCAATTGCCGAAGTTACAGAGGTTCAAATCTTGAAAAGTCACGACAGATGTGTGTTTGAGCACATAAATTTCTGGTTTTCTAGAAAACTCACCAAGATACAATGAAGCCTTCTTAGTCATGTTAAAGAGCTCGTCGAGGTGATTCTATGGTCAAATTTTGAAGGCATTTGGAGCTCATTTGCCGAAGTTACAGAGGTTCAAATCTTGAAAAGTCACGACAGATGTGTGTTTGAGCACATAAATTACTCGTTTTCTAGAAAACTCACCAAAACCGAATGAAGCCTTATTAGCCATGTTAAAGAGCTCGTCGAGGTGATTCTATGGTCAAATTTTGAAGGTATTTGGAGCACATTCGCCAAAGTTACGGAGGTTCAAATCTTGAAAAGTCACGAAAGATGTGTGTTTGAGCACATAAATTACTCGTTTTCTAGAAAACTCACCAAGATACAATGAAGCCTTATTAGTCTTGTTAAAGAGCTCGTCGAGGTGATTCTATGGTCAAATTTTGAAGATATTTGGAGCACATTTGCCAAAGTTACGGAGGTTCAAATCTTGAAAAGTCACGAAAGATGTGTGTTTGAGCACATAAATTACTCGTTTTCTAGAAAACTCACCAAAACCGAATGAAGCCTTATTAGCCATGTTAAAGAGCTCGTCGAGGTGATTCTATGGTCAAATTTTGAAGGCATTTGGAGCTCATTTGCCGAAGTTACAGAGGTTCAAATCTTGAAAAGTCACGACAGATGTGTGTTTGAGCACATAAATTACTCGTTTTCTAGAAAACTCACCAAGATACAATGAAGCCTTATTAGTCAAGTTAAAGAGCTCGTCGAGGAGATTCGATGGTCAAATTTTGAAGGCATTTCGAGCTCATTTTCCGAAGTTCCTGAGAATCAAATCTTGATAAGTCACGAAAGATGTGTGTTTGAGCACATAAATTACTCATTTTCTAGAAAACTCACCAAGATACAATGAAGCCTTATTAGTCATGTTAAAGAGCTCGTCGAGGTGATTCGATGGTCAAATTTTGAAGGCATTTCGAGCTCATTTACCGAAGTTCCTGAGAATCAAATCTTGAAAAGTCACGAAAAATGTGTGTTTGAGCACATAAATTACTCGTTTTCTAGAAAACTCACCAAAACCGAATGAAGCCTTATTAGCCATGTTAAAGAGCTCGTCGATGTGATCCTATGGTCAAATTTTTAAGGCATTTGGAGCTCATTTGCCGAAGTTACAGAGGTTCAAATCTTGAAAAGTCACGAAAGATGTGTGTTTGAGCACATAAATTACTCGTTTTCTAGAAAACTCACCAAAACCGAATGAAGCCTTATTAGCCATGTTAAAGAGCTCGTCGATGTGATCCTATGGTCAAATTTTTAAGGCATTTGTAGCTCATTTGCCGAAGTTACAGAGGTTCAAATCTTGAAAAGTCACGAAAGATGTGTGTTTGAGCACATAAATTACTCGTTTTCTAGAAAACTCACCAAAACCGAATGAAGCCTTATTAGCCATGTTAAAGAGCTCGTCGAGGTGATCCTATGGTCAAATTTTGAAGGCATTTGGAGCTCATTTGCCGAAGTTACAGAGGTTCAAATCTTGAAAAGTCATGAAAGATGTGTGTTTGAGCACATAAATTACTCGTTGTCTAGAAAACTCACCAAAACCGAATGAAGCCTTATTAGCCATGTTAAAGATCTCGTCGAGGTGATCCTATGGTCAAATTGTGAAGGCATTTGGAGCTCATTTGCCGAAGTTACAGAGGTTCAAATCTTGAAAAGTCACGACAGATGTGTGTTTGAGCACATAAATTACTCGTTTTCTAGAAAACTCACCAAAACCGAATGAAGCCTTATTAGCCATGTTAAAGATCTCGTCGAGGTGATCCTATGGTCAAATTGTGAAGGCATTTGGAGCTCATTTGCCGAAGTTACAGAGGTTCAAATCTTGAAAAGTCACGACAGATGTGTGTTTGAGCACATAAATTACTCGTTTTCTAGAAAACTCACCAAAACCGAATGAAGCCTTATTAGCCATGTTAAAGAGCTCGTCGAGGTGATCCTATGGTCAAATTTTGAAGGCATTTGGAGCTCATTTGCCGAAGTTACAGAGGTTCAAATCTTGAAAAGTCATGAAAGATGTGTGTTTGAGCACATAAATTACTCGTTGTCTAGAAAACTCACCAAAACCGAATGAAGCCTTATTAGCCATGTTAAAGATCTCGTCGAGGTGATCCTATGGTCAAATTGTGAAGGCATTTGGAGCTCATTTGCCGAAGTTACAGAGGTTCAAATCTTGAAAAGTCACGACAGATGTGTGTTTGAGCACATAAATTTCTGGTTTTCTAGAAAACTCACCAAAACCGAATGAAGCCTTATTAGCCATGTTAAAGAGCTCGTCGAGGTGATCCTATGGTCAAATTTTGAAGGCATTTGGAGCTCATTTGCCGAAGTTACAGAGGTTCAAATCTTGAAAAGTCACGACAGATGTGTGTTTGAGCACATAAATTTCTGGTTTTCTAGAAAACTCACCAAGATACAATGAAGCCTTATTAGTCTTGTTAAAGAGCTCGTCGAGGTGATCCTATGGTCAAATTTTGAAGGCATTTGGAGCTCAATTGCCGAAGTTACAGAGGTTCAAATCTTGAAAAGTCACGACAGATGTGTGTTTGAGCACATAAATTTCTGGTTTTCTAGAAAACTCACCAAGATACAATGAAGCCTTATTAGCCATGTTAAAGATCTCGTCGAGGTGATCCTATGGTCAAATTGTGAAGGCATTTGGAGCTCATTTGCCGAAGTTACAGAGGTTCAAATCTTGAAAAGTCATGAAAGATGTGTGTTTGAGCACATAAATTACTCGTTTTCTAGAAAACTCACCAAAACCGAATGAAGCCTTATTAGCCATGTTAAAGAGCTCGTCGTGGTGATTCTATGGTCAAATTTTGAAGGTATTTGGGGCACATTTACCAAAGTTACGGAGGTTCAAATCTTGAAAAGTCACGACAGATGTGTGTTTGAGCACATAAATTACTCGTTTTCTAGAAAACTCACCAAGATACAATGAAGCCTTATTAGTCTTGTTAAAGAGCTCGTCGAGGTGATCCTATGGTCAAATTTTGAAGGCATTTGGAGCTCAATTGCCGAAGTTACAGAGGTTCAAATCTTGAAAAGTCACGACAGATGTGTGTTTGAGCACATAAATTTCTGGTTTTCTAGAAAACTCACCAAGATACAATGAAGCCTTGTTAGTCATGTTAAAGAGCTCGTCTAGGTGATCCTATGGTCAAATTTTGAAGGCATTTGGAGCTCATTTGCCGAAGTTAAAGAGGTTCAAATCTTGAAAAGTCACGACAGATGTGTGTTTGAGCACATAAATTACTCGTTTTCTAGAAAACTCACCAAGATACAATGAAGCCTTATTAGTCTTGTTAAAGAGCTCGTCGAGGTGATCCTATGGTCAAATTTTGAAGGCATTTGGAGCTCAATTGCCGAAGTTACAGAGGTTCAAATCTTGAAAAGTCACGACAGATGTGTGTTTGAGCACATAAATTTCTGGTTTTCTAGAAAACTCACCAAGATACAATGAAGCCTTGTTAGTCATGTTAAAGAGCTCGTCTAGGTGATCCTATGGTCAAATTTTGAAGGCATTTGGAGCTCATTTGCCGAAGTTAAAGAGGTTCAAATCTTGAAAAGTCACGACAGATGTGTGTTTGAGCACATAAATTTCTGGTTTTCTAGAAAACTCACCAAGATACAATGAAGCCTTGTTAGTCAAGTTAAAGAGCTCGTCGAGGAGATTCGATGGTCAAATTTTGAAGGCATTTCGAGCTCATTTTCCGAAGTTCCTGAGAATCAAATCTTGAAAAGTCACGAAAGATGTGTGTTTGAGCACATAAATTACTCGTTTTCTAGAAAAGTCACCAAAACCGAATGAAGCCTTATTAGCCATGTTAAAGAGCACGTCGAGGTGATCCTATGGTCAAATTGTGAAGGCATTTGGAGCTCAATTGCCGAAGTTACAGAGGTTCAAATCTTGAAAAGTCACGACAGATGTGTGTTTGAGCACATAAATTACTCGTTTTCTAGAAAACTCACCAAAACCGAATGAAGCCTTATTAGCCATGTTAAAGAGCTCGTCGATGTGATCCTATGGTCAAATTTTTAAGGCATTTGGAGCTCATTTGCCGAAGTTACAGAGGTTCAAATCTTGAAAAGTCACGAAAGATGTGTGTTTGAGCACATAAATTACTCGTTTTCTAGAAAACTCACCAAAACCGAATGAAGCCTTATTAGCCATGTTAAAGAGCTCGTCGATGTGATCCTATGGTCAAATTTTTAAGGCATTTGGAGCTCATTTGCCGAAGTTACAGAGGTTCAAATCTTGAAAAGTCACGAAAGATGTGTGTTTGAGCACATAAATTACTCGTTTTCTAGAAAACTCACCAAAACCGAATGAAGCCTTATTAGCCATGTTAAAGAGCTCGTCGATGTGATCCTATGGTCAAATTTTTAAGGCATTTGTAGCTCATTTGCCGAAGTTACAGAGGTTCAAATCTTGAAAAGTCACGAAAGATGTGTGTTTGAGCACATAAATTACTCGTTTTCTAGAAAACTCACCAAAACCGAATGAAGCCTTATTAGCCATGTTAAAGAGCTCGTCGAGGTGATCCTATGGTTAAATTTTGAAGGCATTTGGAGCTCATTTGCCGAAGTTACAGAGGTTCAAATCTTGAAAAGTCACGACAGATGTGTGTTTGAGCACATAAATTACTCGTTTGCTAGAAAACTCACCAAGATACAATGAAGCCTTATTAGTCATGTTAAAGAGCTCGTCGTGGTGATTCTATGGTCAAATTTTGAAGGTATTTGGAGCACATTTACCAAAGTTACGGAGGTTCAAATCTTGAAAAGTCACGACAGATGTGTGTTTGAGCACATAAATTACTCGTTTTCTAGAAAACTCACCAAAACCGAATGAAGCCTTATTAGCCATGTTAAAGAGCTCGTCGAGGTGATTCTATGGTCAAATTTTGAAGGTATTTGGAGCACATTCGCCAAAGTTACGGAGGTTCAAATCTTGAAAAGTCACGAAAGATGTGTGTTTGAGCACATAAATTACTCGTTTTCTAGAAAACTCACCAAGATACAATGAAGCCTTATTAGTCTTGTTAAAGAGCTCGTCGAGGTGATTCTATGGTCAAATTTTGAAGGCATTTGGAGCTCATTTGCCGAAGTTACAGAGGTTCAAATCTTGAAAAGTCATGAAAGATGTGTGTTTGAGCACATAAATTACTCGTTGTCTAGAAAACTCACCAAAACCGAATGAAGCCTTATTAGCCATGTTAAAGAGCTCGTCGAGGTGATCCTATGGTCAAATTGTGAAGGCATTTGGAGCTCAATTGCCGAAGTTACAGAGGTTCAAATCTTGAAAAGTCACGACAGATGTGTGTTTGAGCACATAAATTTCTGGTTTTCTAGAAAACCCACCAAGATACAATGAAGCCTTATTAGTCTTGTTAAAGAGCTCGTCGAGGTGATTCTATGGTCAAATTTTGAAGGTATTTGGAGCACATTCGCCAAAGTTACGGAGGTTCAAATCTTGAAAAGTCACGAAAGATGTGTGTTTGAGCACATAAATTACTCGTTTTCTAGAAAACTCACCAAGATACAATGAAGCCTTATTAGTCTTGTTAAAGAGCTCGTCGAGGTGATTCTATGGTCAAATTTTGAAGATATTTGGAGCACATTTGCCAAAGTTACGGAGGTTCAAATCTTGAAAAGTCACGAAAGATGTGTGTTTGAGCACATAAATTACTCGTTTTCTAGAAAACTCACCAAAACCGAATGAAGCCTTATTAGCCATGTTAAAGAGCTCGTCGAGGTGATTCTATGGTCAAATTTTGAAGGCATTTGGAGCTCATTTGCCGAAGTTACAGAGGTTCAAATCTTGAAAAGTCACGACAGATGTGTGTTTGAGCACATAAATTACTCGTTTTCTAGAAAACTCACCAAGATACAATGAAGCCTTATTAGTCAAGTTAAAGAGCTCGTCGAGGAGATTCGATGGTCAAATTTTGAAGGCATTTCGAGCTCATTTTCCGAAGTTCCTGAGAATCAAATCTTGATAAGTCACGAAAGATGTGTGTTTGAGCACATAAATTACTCATTTTCTAGAAAACTCACCAAGATACAATGAAGCCTTATTAGTCATGTTAAAGAGCTCGTCGAGGTGATTCGATGGTCAAATTTTGAAGGCATTTCGAGCTCATTTACCGAAGTTCCTGAGAATCAAATCTTGAAAAGTCACGAAAAATGTGTGTTTGAGCACATAAATTACTCGTTTTCTAGAAAACTCACCAAAACCGAATGAAGCCTTATTAGCCATGTTAAAGAGCTCGTCGATGTGATCCTATGGTCAAATTTTTAAGGCATTTGGAGCTCATTTGCCGAAGTTACAGAGGTTCAAATCTTGAAAAGTCACGAAAGATGTGTGTTTGAGCACATAAATTACTCGTTTTCTAGAAAACTCACCAAAACCGAATGAAGCCTTATTAGCAATGTTAAAGAGCTCGTCGATGTGATCCTATGGTCAAATTTTTAAGGCATTTGTAGCTCATTTGCCGAAGTTACAGAGGTTCAAATCTTGAAAAGTCACGAAAGATGTGTGTATGAGCACATAAATTACTCGTTTTCTAGAAAACTCACCAAAACCGAATGAAGCCTTATTAGCCATGTTAAAGAGCTCGTCGAGGTGATTCTATGGTCAAATTTTGAAGGCATTTGGAGCTCATTTGCCGAAGTTACAGAGGTTCAAATCTTGAAAAGTCACGACAGATGTGTGTTTGAGCACATAAATTACTCGTTTTCTAGAAAACTCACCAAGATACAATGAAGCCTTATTAGTCAAGTTAAAGAGCTCGTCGAGGAGATTCGATGGTCAAATTTTGAAGGCATTTCGAGCTCATTTTCCGAAGTTCCTGAGAATCAAATCTTGATAAGTCACGAAAGATGTGTGTTTGAGCACATAAATTACTCATTTTCTAGAAAACTCACCAAGATACAATGAAGCCTTATTAGTCATGTTAAAGAGCTCGTCGAGGTGATTCGATGGTCAAATTTTGAAGGCATTTCGAGCTCATTTACCGAAGTTCCTGAGAATCAAATCTTGAAAAGTCACGAAAAATGTGTGTTTGAGCACATAAATTACTCGTTTTCTAGAAAACTCACCAAAACCGAATGAAGCCTTATTAGCCATGTTAAAGAGCTCGTCGATGTGATCCTATGGTCAAATTTTTAAGGCATTTGGAGCTCATTTGCCGAAGTTACAGAGGTTCAAATCTTGAAAAGTCACGAAAGATGTGTGTTTGAGCACATAAATTACTCGTTTTCTAGAAAACTCACCAAAACCGAATGAAGCCTTATTAGCCATGTTAAAGAGCTCGTCGATGTGATCCTATGGTCAAATTTTTAAGGCATTTGTAGCTCATTTGCCGAAGTTACAGAGGTTCAAATCTTGAAAAGTCACGAAAGATGTGTGTTTGAGCACATAAATTACTCGTTTTCTAGAAAACTCACCAAAACCGAATGAAGCCTTATTAGCCATGTTAAAGAGCTCGTCGAGGTGATCCTATGGTCAAATTTTGAAGGCATTTGGAGCTCATTTGCCGAAGTTACAGAGGTTCAAATCTTGAAAAGTCATGAAAGATGTGTGTTTGAGCACATAAATTACTCGTTTTCTAGAAAACTCACCAAAACCGAATGAAGCCTTATTAGCCATGTTAAAGAGCTCGTCGAGGTGATCCTATGGTTAAATTTTGAAGGCATTTGGAGCTCATTTGCCGAAGTTACAGAGGTTCAAATCTTGAAAAGTCACGACAGATGTGTGTTTGAGCACATAAATTACTCGTTTGCTAGAAAACTCACCAAGATACAATGAAGCCTTATTAGTCATGTTAAAGAGCTCGTCGTGGTGATTCTATGGTCAAATTTTGAAGGTATTTGGAGCACATTTACCAAAGTTACGGAGGTTCAAATCTTGAAAAGTCACGACAGATGTGTGTTTGAGCACATAAATTACTCGTTTTCTAGAAAACTCACCAAAACCGAATGAAGCCTTATTAGCCATGTTAAAGAGCTCGTCGAGGTGATTCTATGGTCAAATTTTGAAGGTATTTGGAGCACATTCGCCAAAGTTACGGAGGTTCAAATCTTGAAAAGTCACGAAAGATGTGTGTTTGAGCACATAAATTACTCGTTTTCTAGAAAACTCACCAAGATACAATGAAGCCTTATTAGTCTTGTTAAAGAGCTCGTCGAGGTGATTCTATGGTCAAATTTTGAAGGCATTTGGAGCTCATTTGCCGAAGTTACAGAGGTTCAAATCTTGAAAAGTCATGAAAGATGTGTGTTTGAGCACATAAATTACTCGTTGTCTAGAAAACTCACCAAAACCGAATGAAGCCTTATTAGCCATGTTAAAGAGCTCGTCGAGGTGATCCTATGGTCAAATTGTGAAGGCATTTGGAGCT
This sequence comes from Euwallacea fornicatus, assembly GCF_040115645.1. Lineage (NCBI taxonomy): Eukaryota > Metazoa > Arthropoda > Insecta > Coleoptera > Curculionidae > Euwallacea > Euwallacea fornicatus. The sequence continues at coordinate 413,108 of NW_027096053.1, read as the reverse complement.
CAATTGCCGAAGTTACAGAGGTTCAAATCTTGAAAAGTCACGACAGATGTGTGTTTGAGCACATAAATTTCTGGTTTTCTAGAAAACCCACCAAGATACAATGAAGCCTTATTAGTCAAGTTAAAGAGCTCGTCGAGGTGATTCGATGGTCAAATTTTGAAGGCATTTCGAGCTCATTTACCGAAGTTCCTGAGAATCAAATCTTGAAAAGTCACGAAAAATGTGTGTTTGAGCACATAAATTACTCGTTTTCTAGAAAACTCACCAAAACCGAATGAAGCCTTATTAGCCATGTTAAAGAGCTCGTCGATGTGATCCTATGGTCAAATTTTTAAGGCATTTGGAGCTCATTTGCCGAAGTTACAGAGGTTCAAATCTTGAAAAGTCACGAAAGATGTGTGTTTGAGCACATAAATTACTCGTTTTCTAGAAAACTCACCAAAACCGAATGAAGCCTTATTAGCCATGTTAAAGAGCTCGTCGTTGTGATCCTATGGTCAAATTTTTAAGGCATTTGTAGCTCATTTGCCGAAGTTACAGAGGTTCAAATCTTGAAAAGTCACGAAAGATGTGTGTTTGAGCACATAAATTACTCGTTTTCTAGAAAACTCACCAAAACCGAATGAAGCCTTATTAGCCATGTTAAAGAGCTCGTCGAGGTGATCCTATGGTCAAATTTTGAAGGCATTTGGAGCTCATTTGCCGAAGTTACAGAGGTTCAAATCTTGAAAAGTCATGAAAGATGTGTGTTTGAGCACATAAATTACTCGTTGTCTAGAAAACTCACCAAAACCGAATGAAGCCTTATTAGCCATGTTAAAGATCTCGTCGAGGTGATCCTATGGTCAAATTGTGAAGGCATTTGGAGCTCATTTGCCGAAGTTACAGAGGTTCAAATCTTGAAAAGTCATGAAAGATGTGTGTTTGAGCACATAAATTACTCGTTTTCTAGAAAACTCACCAAAACCGAATGAAGCCTTATTAGCCATGTTAAAGAGCTCGTCGTGGTGATTCTATGGTCAAATTTTGAAGGTATTTGGGGCACATTTACCAAAGTTACGGAGGTTCAAATCTTGAAAAGTCACGACAGATGTGTGTTTGAGCACATAAATTACTCGTTTTCTAGAAAACTCACCAAGATACAATGAAGCCTTATTAGTCTTGTTAAAGAGCTCGTCTAGGTGATCCTATGGTCAAATTTTGAAGGCATTTGGAGCTCATTTGCCGAAGTTAAAGAGGTTCAAATCTTGAAAAGTCACGACAGATGTGTGTTTGAGCACATAAATTACTCGTTTTCTAGAAAACTCACCAAGATACAATGAAGCCTTATTAGTCTTGTTAAAGAGCTCGTCGAGGTGATCCTATGGTCAAATTTTGAAGGCATTTGGAGCTCAATTGCCGAAGTTACAGAGGTTCAAATCTTGAAAAGTCACGACAGATGTGTGTTTGAGCACATAAATTTCTGGTTTTCTAGAAAACTCACCAAGATACAATGAAGCCTTATTAGCCATGTTAAAGAGCTCGTCGAGGTGATCCTATGGTCAAATTGTGAAGGCATTTGGAGCTCAATTGCCGAAGTTACAGAGGTTCAAATCTTGAAAAGTCACGACAGATGTGTGTTTGAGCACATAAATTTCTGGTTTTCTAGAAAACCCACCAAGATACAATGAAGCCTTGCTAGTCATGTTAAAGAGCTCGTCGAGGTGATTCTATGGTCAAATTTTGAAGGTATTTGGAGCACATTCGCCAAAGTTACGGAGGTTCAAATCTTGAAAAGTCACGAAAGATGTGTGTTTGAGCACATAAATTACTCGTTTTCTAGAAAACTCACCAAAACCGAATGAAGCCTTATTAGCCATGTTAAAGAGCTCGTCGAGGTGATTCTATGGTCAAATTTTGAAGGCATTTGGAGCTCATTTGCCGAAGTTACAGAGGTTCAAATCTTGAAAAGTCACGACAGATGTGTGTTTGAGCACATAAATTACTCGTTTTCTAGAAAACTCACCAAAACCGAATGAAGCCTTATTAGCCATGTTAAAGAGCTCGTCGAGGTGATCCTATGGTCAAATTTTGAAGGCATTTGGAGCTCATTTGCCGAAGTTACAGAGGTTCAAATCTTGAAAAGTCATGAAAAATGTGTGTTTGAGCACATAAATTACTCGTTGTCTAGAAAACTCACCAAAACCGAATGAAGCCTTATTAGCCATGTTAAAGATCTCGTCGAGGTGATCCTATGGTCAAATTGTGAAGGCATTTGGAGCTCATTTGCCGAAGTTACAGAGGTTCAAATCTTGAAAAGTCATGAAAGATGTGTGTTTGAGCACATAAATTACTCGTTTTCTAGAAAACTCACCAAAACCGAATGAAGCCTTATTAGCCATGTTAAAGAGCTCGTCGTGGTGATTCTATGGTCAAATTTTGAAGGTATTTGGGGCACATTTACCAAAGTTACGGAGGTTCAAATCTTGAAAAGTCACGACAGATGTGTGTTTGAGCACATAAATTACTCGTTTTCTAGAAAACTCACCAAGATACAATGAAGCCTTATTAGTCTTGTTAAAGAGCTCGTCGAGGTGATCCTATGGTCAAATTTTGAAGGCATTTGGAGCTCAATTGCCGAAGTTACAGAGGTTCAAATCTTGAAAAGTCACGACAGATGTGTGTTTGAGCACATAAATTTCTGGTTTTCTAGAAAACTCACCAAGATACAATGAAGCCTTGTTAGTCATGTTAAAGAGCTCGTCTAGGTGATCCTATGGTCAAATTTTGAAGGCATTTGGAGCTCATTTGCCGAAGTTAAAGAGGTTCAAATCTTGAAAAGTCACGACAGATGTGTGTTTGAGCACATAAATTACTCGTTTTCTAGAAAACTCACCAAGATACAATGAAGCCTTATTAGTCTTGTTAAAGAGCTCGTCGAGGTGATCCTATGGTCAAATTTTGAAGGCATTTGGAGCTCAATTGCCGAAGTTACAGAGGTTCAAATCTTGAAAAGTCACGACAGATGTGTGTTTGAGCACATAAATTTCTGGTTTTCTAGAAAACTCACCAAGATACAATGAAGCCTTATTAGCCATGTTAAAGAGCTCGTCGAGGTGATCCTATGGTCAAATTGTGAAGGCATTTGGAGCTCAATTGCCGAAGTTACAGAGGTTCAAATCTTGAAAAGTCACGACAGATGTGTGTTTGAGCACATAAATTTCTGGTTTTCTAGAAAACCCACCAAGATACAATGAAGCCTTGCTAGTCATGTTAAAGAGCTCGTCGAGGTGATTCTATGGTCAAATTTTGAAGGTATTTGGAGCACATTCGCCAAAGTTACGGAGGTTCAAATCTTGAAAAGTCACGAAAGATGTGTGTTTGAGCACATAAATTACTCGTTTTCTAGAAAACTCACCAAGATACAATGAAGCCTTATTAGTCTTGTTAAAGAGCTCGTCGAGGTGATTCTATGGTCAAATTTTGAAGATATTTGGAGCACATTTGCCAAAGTTACGGAGGTTCAAATCTTGAAAAGTCACGAAAGATGTGTGTTTGAGCACATAAATTACTCGTTTTCTAGAAAACTCACCAAAACCGAATGAAGCCTTATTAGCCATGTTAAAGAGCTCGTCGAGGTGATTCTATGGTCAAATTTTGAAGGCATTTGGAGCTCATTTGCCGAAGTTACAGAGGTTCAAATCTTGAAAAGTCACGACAGATGTGTGTTTGAGCACATAAATTACTCGTTTTCTAGAAAACTCACCAAGATACAATGAAGCCTTATTAGTCAAGTTAAAGAGCTCGTCGAGGAGATTCGATGGTCAAATTTTGAAGGCATTTCGAGCTCATTTTCCGAAGTTCCTGAGAATCAAATCTTGATAAGTCACGAAAGATGTGTGTTTGAGCACATAAATTACTCATTTTCTAGAAAACTCACCAAGATACAATGAAGCCTTATTAGTCATGTTAAAGAGCTCGTCGAGGTGATTCGATGGTCAAATTTTGAAGGCATTTCGAGCTCATTTACCGAAGTTCCTGAGAATCAAATCTTGAAAAGTCACGAAAAATGTGTGTTTGAGCACATAAATTACTCGTTTTCTAGAAAACTCACCAAAACCGAATGAAGCCTTATTAGCCATGTTAAAGAGCTCGTCGATGTGATCCTATGGTCAAATTTTTAAGGCATTTGGAGCTCATTTGCCGAAGTTACAGAGGTTCAAATCTTGAAAAGTCACGAAAGATGTGTGTTTGAGCACATAAATTACTCGTTTTCTAGAAAACTCACCAAAACCGAATGAAGCCTTATTAGCCATGTTAAAGAGCTCGTCGATGTGATCCTATGGTCAAATTTTTAAGGCATTTGTAGCTCATTTGCCGAAGTTACAGAGGTTCAAATCTTGAAAAGTCACGACAGATGTGTGTTTGAGCACATAAATTACTCGTTTTCTAGAAAACTCACCAAGATACAATGAAGCCTTATTAGTCAAGTTAAAGAGCTCGTCGAGGAGATTCGATGGTCAAATTTTGAAGGCATTTCGAGCTCATTTTCCGAAGTTCCTGAGAATCAAATCTTGATAAGTCACGAAAGATGTGTGTTTGAGCACATAAATTACTCATTTTCTAGAAAACTCACCAAGATACAATGAAGCCTTATTAGTCATGTTAAAGAGCTCGTCGAGGTGATTCGATGGTCAAATTTTGAAGGCATTTCGAGCTCATTTACCGAAGTTCCTGAGAATCAAATCTTGAAAAGTCACGAAAAATGTGTGTTTGAGCACATAAATTACTCGTTTTCTAGAAAACTCACCAAAACCGAATGAAGCCTTATTAGCCATGTTAAAGAGCTCGTCGATGTGATCCTATGGTCAAATTTTTAAGGCATTTGGAGCTCATTTGCCGAAGTTACAGAGGTTCAAATCTTGAAAAGTCACGAAAGATGTGTGTTTGAGCACATAAATTACTCGTTTTCTAGAAAACTCACCAAAACCGAATGAAGCCTTATTAGCCATGTTAAAGAGCTCGTCGATGTGATCCTATGGTCAAATTTTTAAGGCATTTGTAGCTCATTTGCCGAAGTTACAGAGGTTCAAATCTTGAAAAGTCACGAAAGATGTGTGTTTGAGCACATAAATTACTCGTTTTCTAGAAAACTCACCAAAACCGAATGAAGCCTTATTAGCCATGTTAAAGAGCTCGTCGAGGTGATCCTATGGTCAAATTTTGAAGGCATTTGGAGCTCATTTGCCGAAGTTACAGAGGTTCAAATCTTGAAAAGTCATGAAAGATGTGTGTTTGAGCACATAAATTACTCGTTGTCTAGAAAACTCACCAAAACCGAATGAAGCCTTATTAGCCATGTTAAAGAGCTCGTCGAGGTGATCCTATGGTTAAATTTTGAAGGCATTTGGAGCTCATTTGCCGAAGTTACAGAGGTTCAAATCTTGAAAAGTCACGACAGATGTGTGTTTGAGCACATAAATTACTCGTTTGCTAGAAAACTCACCAAGATACAATGAAGCCTTATTAGTCATGTTAAAGAGCTCGTCGTGGTGATTCTATGGTCAAATTTTGAAGGTATTTGGAGCACATTTACCAAAGTTACGGAGGTTCAAATCTTGAAAAGTCACGACAGATGTGTGTTTGAGCACATAAATTACTCGTTTTCTAGAAAACTCACCAAAACCGAATGAAGCCTTATTAGCCATGTTAAAGAGCTCGTCGAGGTGATTCTATGGTCAAATTTTGAAGGTATTTGGAGCACATTCGCCAAAGTTACGGAGGTTCAAATCTTGAAAAGTCACGAAAGATGTGTGTTTGAGCACATAAATTACTCGTTTTCTAGAAAACTCACCAAGATACAATGAAGCCTTATTAGTCTTGTTAAAGAGCTCGTCGAGGTGATTCTATGGTCAAATTTTGAAGGCATTTGGAGCTCATTTGCCGAAGTTACAGAGGTTCAAATCTTGAAAAGTCATGAAAGATGTGTGTTTGAGCACATAAATTACTCGTTGTCTAGAAAACTCACCAAAACCGAATGAAGCCTTATTAGCCATGTTAAAGAGCTCGTCGAGGTGATCCTATGGTCAAATTGTGAAGGCATTTGGAGCTCAATTGCCGAAGTTACAGAGGTTCAAATCTTGAAAAGTCACGACAGATGTGTGTTTGAGCACATAAATTTCTGGTTTTCTAGAAAACCCACCAAGATACAATGAAGCCTTATTAGTCAAGTTAAAGAGCTCGTCGAGGTGATTCGATGGTCAAATTTTGAAGGCATTTCGAGCTCATTTACCGAAGTTCCTGAGAATCAAATCTTGAAAAGTCACGAAAAACGTGTGTTTGAGCACATAAATTACTCGTTTTCTAGAAAACTCACCAAAACCGAATGAAGCCTTATTAGCCATGTTAAAGAGCTCGTCGATGTGATCCTATGGTCAAATTTTTAAGGCATTTGGAGCTCATTTGCCGAAGTTACAGAGGTTCAAATCTTGAAAAGTCACGAAAGATGTGTGTTTGAGCACATAAATTACTCGTTTTCTAGAAAACTCACCAAAACCGAATGAAGCCTTATTAGCCATGTTAAAGAGCTCGTCGATGTGATCCTATGGTCAAATTTTTAAGGCATTTGTAGCTCATTTGCCGAAGTTACAGAGGTTCAAATCTTGAAAAGTCACGAAAGATGTGTGTTTGAGCACATAAATTACTCGTTTTCTAGAAAACTCACCAAAACCGAATGAAGCCTTATTAGCCATGTTAAAGAGCTCGTCGAGGTGATCCTATGGTCAAATTTTGAAGGCATTTGGAGCTCATTTGCCGAAGTTACAGAGGTTCAAATCTTGAAAAGTCATGAAAGATGTGTGTTTGAGCACATAAATTACTCGTTGTCTAGAAAACTCACCAAAACCGAATGAAGCCTTATTAGCCATGTTAAAGATCTCGTCGAGGTGATCCTATGGTCAAATTGTGAAGGCATTTGGAGCTCATTTGCCGAAGTTACAGAGGTTCAAATCTTGAAAAGTCATGAAAGATGTGTGTTTGAGCACATAAATTACTCGTTTTCTAGAAAACTCACCAAAACCGAATGAAGCCTTATTAGCCATGTTAAAGAGCTCGTCGAGGTGATCCTATGGTTAAATTTTGAAGGCATTTGGAGCTCATTTGCCGAAGTTACAGAGGTTCAAATCTTGAAAAGTCACGACAGATGTGTGTTTGAGCACATAAATTACTCGTTTGCTAGAAAACTCACCAAGATACAATGAAGCCTTATTAGTCATGTTAAAGAGCTCGTCGTGGTGATTCTATGGTCAAATTTTGAAGGTATTTGGAGCACATTTACCAAAGTTACGGAGGTTCAAATCTTGAAAAGTCACGACAGATGTGTGTTTGAGCACATAAATTACTCGTTTTCTAGAAAACTCACCAAAACCGAATGAAGCCTTATTAGCCATGTTAAAGAGCTCGTCGAGGTGATTCTATGGTCAAATTTTGAAGGTATTTGGAGCACATTCGCCAAAGTTACGGAGGTTCAAATCTTGAAAAGTCACGAAAGATGTGTGTTTGAGCACATAAATTACTCGTTTTCTAGAAAACTCACCAAGATACAATGAAGCCTTATTAGTCTTGTTAAAGAGCTCGTCGAGGTGATTCTATGGTCAAATTTTGAAGGCATTTGGAGCTCATTTGCCGAAGTTACAGAGGTTCAAATCTTGAAAAGTCATGAAAGATGTGTGTTTGAGCACATAAATTACTCGTTGTCTAGAAAACTCACCAAAACCGAATGAAGCCTTATTAGCCATGTTAAAGAGCTCGTCGAGGTGATCCTATGGTCAAATTGTGAAGGCATTTGGAGCTCAATTGCCGAAGTTACAGAGGTTCAAATCTTGAAAAGTCACGACAGATGTGTGTTTGAGCACATAAATTTCTGGTTTTCTAGAAAACCCACCAAGATACAATGAAGCCTTGCTAGTCATGTTAAAGAGCTCGTCGAGGTGATTCTATGGTCAAATTTTGAAGGTATTTGGAGCACATTCGCCAAAGTTACGGAGGTTCAAATCTTGAAAAGTCACGAAAGATGTGTGTTTGAGCACATAAATTACTCGTTTTCTAGAAAACTCACCAAGATACAATGAAGCCTTATTAGTCTTGTTAAAGAGCTCGTCGAGGTGATTCTATGGTCAAATTTTGAAGATATTTGGAGCACATTTGCCAAAGTTACGGAGGTTCAAATCTTGAAAAGTCACGAAAGATGTGTGTTTGAGCACATAAATTACTCGTTTTCTAGAAAACTCACCAAAACCGAATGAAGCCTTATTAGCCATGTTAAAGAGCTCGTCGAGGTGATTCTATGGTCAAATTTTGAAGGCATTTGGAGCTCATTTGCCGAAGTTACAGAGGTTCAAATCTTGAAAAGTCACGACAGATGTGTGTTTGAGCACATAAATTACTCGTTTTCTAGAAAACTCACCAAGATACAATGAAGCCTTATTAGTCATGTTAAAGAGCTCGTCGAGGAGATTCGATGGTCAAATTTTGAAGGCATTTCGAGCTCATTTTCCGAAGTTCCTGAGAATCAAATCTTGATAAGTCACGAAAGATGTGTGTTTGAGCACATAAATTACTCATTTTCTAGAAAACTCACCAAGATACAATGAAGCCTTATTAGTCATGTTAAAGAGCTCGTCGAGGTGATTCGATGGTCAAATTTTGAAGGCATTTCGAGCTCATTTACCGAAGTTCCTGAGAATCAAATCTTGAAAAGTCACGAAAAATGTGTGTTTGAGCACATAAATTACTCGTTTTCTAGAAAACTCACCAAAACCGAATGAAGCCTTATTAGCCATGTTAAAGAGCTCGTCGAGGTGATTCTATGGTCAAATTTTGAAGGCATTTGGAGCTCATTTGCCGATGTTACAGAGGTTCAAATCTTGAAAAGTCACAACAGATGTGTGTTTGAGCACATAAATTACTCGTTTGCTAGAAAACTCACCAAGATACAATGAAGCCTTATTAGTCATGTTAAAGAGCTCCTCGTGGTGATTCTATGGTCAAATTTTGAAGGTATTTGGAGCACATTTGCCGAAGTTACAGAGGTTCAAATCTTGAAAAGTCACGACAGATGTGTGTTTGAGCACATAAATTACTCGTTTTCTAGAAAACTCACCAAGATACAATGAAGCCTTATTAGTCAAGTTAAAGAGCTCGTCGAGGAGATTCGATGGTCAAATTTTGAAGGCATTTCGAGCTCATTTTCCGAAGTTCCTGAGAATCAAATCTTGATAAGTCACGAAAGATGTGTGTTTGAGCACATAAATTACTCATTTTCTAGAAAACTCACCAAGATACAATGAAGCCTTATTAGTCATGTTAAAGAGCTCGTCGAGGTGATTCGATGGTCAAATTTTGAAGGCATTTCGAGCTCATTTACCGAAGTTCCTGAGAATCAAATCTTGAAAAGTCACGAAAAATGTGTGTTTGAGCACATAAATTACTCGTTTTCTAGAAAACTCACCAAAACCGAATGAAGCCTTATTAGCCATGTTAAAGAGCTCGTCGAGGTGATTCTATGGTCAAATTTTGAAGGCATTTGGAGCTCATTTGCCGATGTTACAGAGGTTCAAATCTTGAAAAGTCACGACAGATGTGTGTTTGAGCACATAAATTACTCGTTTGCTAGAAAACTCACCAAGATACAATGAAGCCTTATTAGTCATGTTAAAGAGCTCCTCGTGGTGATTCTATGGTCAAATTTTGAAGGTATTTGGAGCACATTTACCAAAGTTACGGAGGTTCAAATCTTGAAAAGTCACGACAGATGTGTGTTTGAGCACATAAATTACTCGTTTTCTAGAAAACTCACCACGATACAATGAAGCCTTATTAGTCATGTTAAAGAGCTCGTCGAGGTGATCCTATGGTCAAATTTTGAAGGCATTTGGAGCTCATTTGCCGAAGTTACAGAGGTTCAAATCTTGAAAAGTCATGAAAGATGTTTGTTTGAGCACATAAATTACTCGTTTTCTAGAAAACTCACCAAAACCGAATGAAGCCTTATTAGCCATGCTAAAGAGCTCGTCGAGGTGATTCTATGGTCAAATTTTGAAGGTATTTGGAGCACATTCGCCAAAGTTACGGAGGTTCAAATCTTGAAAAGTCACGAAAGATGTGTGTTTGAGCACATAAATTACTTGTTTTCTAGAAAACTCACCAAAACCGAATGAAGCCTTATTAGCCATGTTAAAGAGCTCGTCGAGGTGATCCTATGGTCAAATTTTGAAGGTATTTGGAGCACATTTACCAAAGTTACGGAGGTTCAAATCTTGAAAAGTCACGACAGATGTGTGTTTGAGCACATAAATTACTCGTTTTCTAGAAAACTCACCAAGATACAATGAAGCCTTATTAGTCATGTTAAAGAGCTCGTCGAGGTGATCCTATGGTCAAATTTTGAAGGCATTTGGAGCTCATTTGCCGAAGGTACGGAGGTTCAAATCTTGAAAAGTCACGAAAGATGTGTGTTTGAGCACATAAATTACTCGTTTTCTAGAAAACTCACCAAGATACAATGAAGCCTTATTAGTCTTGTTAAAGAGCTCGTCGAGGTGATTCTATGGTCAAATTTTGAAGGCATTTGGAGCTCATTTGCCGAAGTTACAGAGGTTCAAATCTTGAAAAGTCACGACAGATGTGTGTTTGAGCACATAAATTACTCGTTTTCTAGAAAACTCACCAAGATACAATGAAGCCTTATTAGTCAAGTTAAAGAGCTCGTCGAGGAGATTCGATGGTCAAATTTTGAAGGCATTTCGAGCTCATTTTCCGAAGTTCCTGAGAATCAAATCTTGAAAAGTCACGAAAGATGTCTGTTTGAGCACATAAATTACTCGTTTTCTAGAAAAGTCACCAAAACCGAATGAAGCCTTATTAGCCATGTTAAAGAGCTCGTCGAGGTGATCCTATGGTCAAATTTTGAAGGCATTTGGAGCTCATTTGCCGAAGTTACAGAGGTTCAAATCTTGAAAAGTCATGAAAGATGTTTGTTTGAGCACATAAATTACTCGTTTTCTAGAAAACTCACCAAAACCGAATGAAGCCTTGTTAGCCATGTTAAAGAGCTCGTCGAGGTGATTCTATGGTCAAATTTTGAAGGTATTTGGAGCACATTCGCCAAAGTTACGGAGGTTCAAATCTTGAAAAGTCACGAAAGATGTGTGTTTGAGCACATAAATTACTTGTTTTCTAGAAAACTCACCAAAACCGAATGAAGCCTTATTAGCCATGTTAAAGAGCTCGTCGAGGTGATCCTATGGTCAAATTTTGAAGGTATTTGGAGCACATTTACCAAAGTTACGGAGGTTCAAATCTTGAAAAGTCACGACAGATGTGTGTTTGAGCACATAAATTACTCGTTTTCTAGAAAACTCACCAAGATACAATGAAGCCTTATTAGTCATGTTAAAGAGCTCGTCGAGGTGATTCTATGGTCAAATTTTGAAGGTATTTGGAGCACATTCGCCAAAGTTACGGAGGTTCAAATCTTGAAAAGTCACGAAAGATGTGTGTTTGAGCACATAAATTACTTGTTTTCTAGAAAACTCACCAAAACCGAATGAAGCCTTATTAGCCATGTTAAAGAGCTCGTCGAGGTGATCCTATGGTCAAATTTTGAAGGTATTTGGAGCACATTTACCAAAGTTACGGAGGTTCAAATCTTGAAAAGTCACGACAGATGTGTGTTTGAGCACATAAATTACTCGTTTTCTAGAAAACTCACCACGATACAATGAAGCCTTATTAGTCATGTTAAAGAGCTCGTCGAGGTGATCCTATGGTCAAATTTTGAAGGCATTTGGAGCTCATTTGCCGAAGTTACAGAGGTTCAAATCTTGAAAAGTCATGAAAGATGTTTGTTTGAGCACATAAATTACTCGTTTTCTAGAAAACTCACCAAAACCGAATGAAGCCTTATTAGCCATGCTAAAGAGCTCGTCGAGGTGATTCTATGGTCAAATTTTGAAGGTATTTGGAGCACATTCGCCAAAGTTACGGAGGTTCAAATCTTGAAAAGTCACGAAAGATGTGTGTTTGAGCACATAAATTACTTGTTTTCTAGAAAACTCACCAAAACCGAATGAAGCCTTATTAGCCATGTTAAAGAGCTCGTCGAGGTGATCCTATGGTCAAATTTTGAAGGTATTTGGAGCACATTTACCAAAGTTACGGAGGTTCAAATCTTGAAAAGTCACGACAGATGTGTGTTTGAGCACATAAATTACTCGTTTTCTAGAAAACTCACCAAGATACAATGAAGCCTTATTAGTCATGTTAAAGAGCTCGTCGAGGTGATCCTATGGTCAAATTTTGAAGGCATTTGGAGCTCATTTGCCGAAGGTACGGAGGTTCAAATCTTGAAAAGTCACGAAAGATGTGTGTTTGAGCACATAAATTACTCGTTTTCTAGAAAACTCACCAAGATACAATGAAGCCTTATTAGTCTTGTTAAAGAGCTCGTCGAGGTGATTCTATGGTCAAATTTTGAAGGCATTTGGAGCTCATTTGCCGAAGTTACAGAGGTTCAAATCTTGAAAAGTCACGACAGATGTGTGTTTGAGCACATAAATTACTCGTTTTCTAGAAAACTCACCAAGATACAATGAAGCCTTATTAGTCAAGTTAAAGAGCTCGTCGAGGAGATTCGATGGTCAAATTTTGAAGGCATTTCGAGCTCATTTTCCGAAGTTCCTGAGAATCAAATCTTGAAAAGTCACGAAAGATGTCTGTTTGAGCACATAAATTACTCGTTTTCTAGAAAAGTCACCAAAACCGAATGAAGCCTTATTAGCCATGTTAAAGAGCTCGTCGAGGTGATCCTATGGTCAAATTTTGAAGGCATTTGGAGCTCATTTGCCGAAGTTACAGAGGTTCAAATCTTGAAAAGTCATGAAAGATGTTTGTTTGAGCACATAAATTACTCGTTTTCTAGAAAACTCACCAAAACCGAATGAAGCCTTGTTAGCCATGTTAAAGAGCTCGTCGAGGTGATTCTATGGTCAAATTTTGAAGGTATTTGGAGCACATTCGCCAAAGTTACGGAGGTTCAAATCTTGAAAAGTCACGAAAGATGTGTGTTTGAGCACATAAATTACTTGTTTTCTAGAAAACTCACCAAAACCGAATGAAGCCTTATTAGCCATGTTAAAGAGCTCGTCGAGGTGATCCTATGGTCAAATTTTGAAGGTATTTGGAGCACATTTACCAAAGTTACGGAGGTTCAAATCTTGAAAAGTCACGACAGATGTGTGTTTGAGCACATAAATTACTCGTTTTCTAGAAAACTCACCAAGATACAATGAAGCCTTATTAGTCATGTTAAAGAGCTCGTCGAGGTGATCCTATGGTCAAATTTTGAAGGCATTTGGAGCACATTTACCAAAGTTACGGAGGTTCAAATCTTGAAAAGTCACGACAGATGTGTGTTTGAGCACATAAATTACTCGTTTTCTAGAAAACTCACCAAGATACAATGAAGCCTTATTAGTCATGTTAAAGAGCTCGTCGAGGTGATCCTATGGTCAAATTTTGAAGGCATTTGGAGCTCATTTGCCGAAGGTACGGAGGTTCAAATCTTGAAAAGTCACGAAAGATGTGTGTTTGAGCACATAAATTACTCGTTTTCTAGAAAACTCACCAAGATACAATGAAGCCTTATTAGTCTTGTTAAAGAGCTCGTCGAGGTGATTCTATGGTCAAATTTTGAAGGCATTTGGAGCTCAATTGCCGAAGTTACAGAGGTTCAAATCTTGAAAAGTCACGACAGATGTGTGTTTGAGCACATAAATTACTCGTTTTCTAGAAAACTCACCAAGATACAATGAAGCCTTATTAGTCTTGTTATAGAGCTCGTCGAGGTGATTCTATGGTCAAATTTTGAAGGCATTTGGAGCTCATTTTCCGAAGTTACAGAGGTTCAAATCTTGAAAAGTCATGAAAGATGTGTGTTTGAGCACATAAATTACTCGTTGTCTAGAAAACTCACCAAAACCGAATGAAGCCTTATTAGCCATGTTAAAGAGCTCGTCGAGGTGATCCTATGGTCAAATTGTGAAGGCATTTGGAGCTCAATTGCCGAAGTTACAGAGGTTCAAATCTTGAAAAGTCACGACAGATGTGTGTTTGAGCACATAAATTTCTGGTTTTCTAGAAAACCCACCAAGATACAATGAAGCCTTGCTAGTCATGTTAAAGAGCTCGTCGAGGTGATTCTATGGTCAAATTTTGAAGGTATTTGGAGCACATTCGCCAAAGTTACGGAGGTTCAAATCTTGAAAAGTCACGAAAGATGTGTGTTTGAGCACATAAATTACTCGTTTTCTAGAAAACTCACCAAGATACAATGAAGCCTTATTAGTCTTGTTAAAGAGCTCGTCGAGGTGATTCTATGGTCAAATTTTGAAGATATTTGGAGCACATTTGCCAAAGTTACGGAGGTTCAAATCTTGAAAAGTCACGAAAGATGTGTGTTTGAGCACATAAATTACTCGTTTTCTAGAAAACTCACCAAAACCGAATGAAGCCTTATTAGCCATGTTAAAGAGCTCGTCGAGGTGATTCTATGGTCAAATTTTGAAGGCATTTGGAGCTCATTTGCCGAAGTTACAGAGGTTCAAATCTTGAAAAGTCACGACAGATGTGTGTTTGAGCACATAAATTACTCGTTTTCTAGAAAACTCACCAAGATACAATGAAGCCTTATTAGTCAAGTTAAAGAGCTCGTCGAGGAGATTCGATGGTCAAATTTTGAAGGCATTTCGAGCTCATTTTCCGAAGTTCCTGAGAATCAAATCTTGATAAGTCACGAAAGATGTGTGTTTGAGCACATAAATTACTCATTTTCTAGAAAACTCACCAAGATACAATGAAGCCTTATTAGTCATGTTAAAGAGCTCGTCGAGGTGATTCGATGGTCAAATTTTGAAGGCATTTCGAGCTCATTTACCGAAGTTCCTGAGAATCAAATCTTGAAAAGTCACGAAAAATGTGTGTTTGAGCACATAAATTACTCGTTTTCTAGAAAACTCACCAAAACCGAATGAAGCCTTATTAGCCATGTTAAAGAGCTCGTCGAGGTGATTCTATGGTCAAATTTTGAAGGCATTTGGAGATCATTTGCCGATGTTACTGAGGTTCAAATCTTGAAAAGTCACGACAGATGTGTGTTTGAGCACATAAATTACTCGTTTGCTAGAAAACTCACCAAGATACAATGAAGCCTTATTAGTCATGTTAAAGAGCTCCTCGTGGTGATTCTATGGTCAAATTTTGAAGGTATTTGGAGCACATTTACCAAAGTTACGGAGGTTCAAATCTTGAAAAGTCACGACAGATGTGTGTTTGAGCACATAAATTACTCGTTTTCTAGAAAACTCACCAAGATACAATGAAGCCTTATTAGTCATGTTAAAGAGCTCGTCGAGGTGATCCTATGGTCAAATTTTGAAGGCATTTGGAGCTCATTTGCCGAAGTTACAGAGGTTCAAATCTTGAAAAGTCATGAAAGATGTTTGTTTGAGCACATAAATTACTCGTTTTCTAGAAAACTCACCAAAACCGAATGAAGCCTTATTAGCCATGCTAAAGAGCTCGTCGAGGTGATTCTATGGTCAAATTTTGAAGGTATTTGGAGCACATTCGCCAAAGTTACGGAGGTTCAAATCTTGAAAAGTCACGAAAGATGTGTGTTTGAGCACATAAATTACTTGTTTTCTAGAAAACTCACCAAAACCGAATGAAGCCTTATTAGCCATGTTAAAGAGCTCGTCGAGGTGATTCTATGGTCAAATTTTGAAGGCATTTGGAGCTCATTTGCCGAAGTTACAGAGGTTCAAATCTTGAAAAGTCACGACAGATGTGTGTTTGAGCACATAAATTACTCGTTTTCTAGAAAACTCACCAAGATACAATGAAGCCTTATTAGTCAAGTTAAAGAGCTCGTCGAGGAGATTCGATGGTCAAATTTTGAAGGCATTTCGAGCTCATTTTCCGAAGTTCCTGAGAATCAAATCTTGAAAAGTCACGAAAGATGTCTGTTTGAGCACATAAATTACTCGTTTTCTAGAAAAGTCACCAAAACCGAATGAAGCCTTATTAGCCATGTTAAAGAGCTCGTCGAGGTGATCCTATGGTCAAATTTTGAAGGCATTTGGAGCTCATTTGCCGAAGTTACAGAGGTTCAAATCTTGAAAAGTCATGAAAGATGTTTGTTTGAGCACATAAATTACTCGTTTTCTAGAAAACTCACCAAAACCGAATGAAGCCTTGTTAGCCATGTTAAAGAGCTCGTCGAGGTGATTCTATGGTCAAATTTTGAAGGTATTTGGAGCACATTCGCCAAAGTTACGGAGGTTCAAATCTTGAAAAGTCACGAAAGATGTGTGTTTGAGCACATAAATTACTTGTTTTCTAGAAAACTCACCAAAACCGAATGAAGCCTTATTAGCCATGTTAAAGAGCTCGTCGAGGTGATCCTATGGTCAAATTTTGAAGGTATTTGGAGCACATTTACCAAAGTTACGGAGGTTCAAATCTTGAAAAGTCACGACAGATGTGTGTTTGAGCACATAAATTACTCGTTTTCTAGAAAACTCACCAAGATACAATGAAGCCTTATTAGTCATGTTAAAGAGCTCGTCGAGGTGATCCTATGGTCAAATTTTGAAGGCATTTGGAGCACATTTACCAAAGTTACGGAGGTTCAAATCTTGAAAAGTCACGACAGATGTGTGTTTGAGCACATAAATTACTCGTTTTCTAGAAAACTCACCAAGATACAATGAAGCCTTATTAGTCATGTTAAAGAGCTCGTCGAGGTGATCCTATGGTCAAATTTTGAAGGCATTTGGAGCTCATTTGCCGAAGGTACGGAGGTTCAAATCTTGAAAAGTCACGAAAGATGTGTGTTTGAGCACATAAATTACTCGTTTTCTAGAAAACTCACCAAGATACAATGAAGCCTTATTAGTCTTGTTAAAGAGCTCGTCGAGGTGATTCTATGGTCAAATTTTGAAGGCATTTGGAGCTCAATTGCCGAAGTTACAGAGGTTCAAATCTTGAAAAGTCACGACAGATGTGTGTTTGAGCACATAAATTACTCGTTTTCTAGAAAACTCACCAAGATACAATGAAGCCTTATTAGTCTTGTTAAAGAGCTCGTCGAGGTGATTCTATGGTCAAATTTTGAAGGCATTTGGAGCTCATTTTCCGAAGTTACAGAGGTTCAAATCTTGAAAAGTCATGAAAGATGTGTGTTTGAGCACATAAATTACTCGTTGTCTAGAAAACTCACCAAAACCGAATGAAGCCTTATTAGCCATGTTAAAGAGCTCGTCGAGGTGATCCTATGGTCAAATTGTGAAGGCATTTGGAGCTCAATTGCCGAAGTTACAGAGGTTCAAATCTTGAAAAGTCACGACAGATGTGTGTTTGAGCACATAAATTTCTGGTTTTCTAGAAAACCCACCAAGATACAATGAAGCCTTGCTAGTCATGTTAAAGAGCTCGTCGAGGTGATTCTATGGTCAAATTTTGAAGGTATTTGGAGCACATTCGCCAAAGTTACGGAGGTTCAAATCTTGAAAAGTCACGAAAGATGTGTGTTTGAGCACATAAATTACTCGTTTTCTAGAAAACTCACCAAGATACAATGAAGCCTTATTAGTCTTGTTAAAGAGCTCGTCGAGGTGATTCTATGGTCAAATTTTGAAGATATTTGGAGCACATTTGCCAAAGTTACGGAGGTTCAAATCTTGAAAAGTCACGAAAGATGTGTGTTTGAGCACATAAATTACTCGTTTTCTAGAAAACTCACCAAAACCGAATGAAGCCTTATTAGCCATGTTAAAGAGCTCGTCGAGGTGATTCTATGGTCAAATTTTGAAGGCATTTGGAGCTCATTTGCCGAAGTTACAGAGGTTCAAATCTTGAAAAGTCACGACAGATGTGTGTTTGAGCACATAAATTACTCGTTTTCTAGAAAACTCACCAAGATACAATGAAGCCTTATTAGTCAAGTTAAAGAGCTCGTCGAGGAGATTCGATGGTCAAATTTTGAAGGCATTTCGAGCTCATTTTCCGAAGTTCCTGAGAATCAAATCTTGATAAGTCACGAAAGATGTGTGTTTGAGCACATAAATTACTCATTTTCTAGAAAACTCACCAAGATACAATGAAGCCTTATTAGTCATGTTAAAGAGCTCGTCGAGGTGATTCGATGGTCAAATTTTGAAGGCATTTCGAGCTCATTTACCGAAGTTCCTGAGAATCAAATCTTGAAAAGTCACGAAAAATGTGTGTTTGAGCACATAAATTACTCGTTTTCTAGAAAACTCACCAAAACCGAATGAAGCCTTATTAGCCATGTTAAAGAGCTCGTCGAGGTGATTCTATGGTCAAATTTTGAAGGCATTTGGAGCTCATTTGCCGATGTTACAGAGGTTCAAATCTTGAAAAGTCACGACAGATGTGTGTTTGAGCACATAAATTACTCGTTTGCTAGAAAACTCACCAAGATACAATGAAGCCTTATTAGTCATGTTAAAGAGCTCCTCGTGGTGATTCTATGGTCAAATTTTGAAGGTATTTGGAGCACATTTACCAAAGTTACGGAGGTTCAAATCTTGAAAAGTCACGACAGATGTGTGTTTGAGCACATAAATTACTCGTTTTCTAGAAAACTCACCAAGATACAATGAAGCCTTATTAGTCATGTTAAAGAGCTCGTCGAGGTGATTCGATGGTCAAATTTTGAAGGCATTTCGAGCTCATTTACCGAAGTTCCTGAGAATCAAATCTTGAAAAGTCACGAAAAATGTGTGTTTGAGCACATAAATTACTCGTTTTCTAGAAAACTCACCAAAACCGAATGAAGCCTTATTAGCCATGTTAAAGAGCTCGTCGAGGTGATCCTATGGTCAAATTTTGAAGGTATTTGGAGCACATTTACCAAAGTTACGGAGGTTCAAATCTTGAAAAGTCACGACAGATGTGTGTTTGAGCACATAAATTACTCGTTTTCTAGAAAACTCACCAAGATACAATGAAGCCTTATTAGTCATGTTAAAGAGCTCGTCGAGGTGATCCTATGGTCAAATTTTGAAGGCATTTGGAGCTCATTTGCCGAAGGTACGGAGGTTCAAATCTTGAAAAGTCACGAAAGATGTGTGTTTGAGCACATAAATTACTCGTTTTCTAGAAAACTCACCAAGATACAATGAAGCCTTATTAGTCTTGTTAAAGAGCTCGTCGAGGTGATTCTATGGTCAAATTTTGAAGGCATTTGGAGCTCATTTGCCGAAGTTACAGAGGTTCAAATCTTGAAAAGTCACGACAGATGTGTGTTTGAGCACATAAATTTCTGATTTTCTAGAAAACTCACCAAAACCGAATGAAGCCTTATTAGCCATGTTAAAGAGCTCGTCGATGTGATCCTATGGTCAAATTTTTAAGGCATTTGGAGCTCATTTGCCGAAGTTACAGAGGTTCAAATCTTGAAAAGTCACGAAAGATGTGTGTTTGAGCACATAAATTACTCGTTTTCTAGAAAACTCACCAAAACCGAATGAAGCCTTATTAGCCATGTTAAAGAGCTCGTCGAGGTGATTCTATGGTCAAATTTTGAAGGTATTTGGAGCACATTCGCCAAAGTTACGGAGGTTCAAATCTTGAAAAGTCACGAAAGATGTGTGTTTGAGCACATAAATTACTCGTTTTCTAGAAAACTCACCAAAACCGAATGAAGCCTTATTAGCCATGTTAAAGAGCTCGTCGATGTGATCCTATGGTCAAATTTTTAAGGCATTTGGAGCTCATTTGCCGAAGTTACAGAGGTTCAAATCTTGAAAAGTCACGAAAGATGTGTGTTTGAGCACATAAATTACTCGTTTTCTAGAAAACTCACCAAAACCGAATGAAGCCTTATTAGCCATGTTAAAGAGCTCGTCGATGTGATCCTATGGTCAAATTTTTAAGGCATTTGGAGCTCATTTGCCGAAGTTACAGAGGTTCAAATCCTGAAAAGTCATGAAAGATGTTTGTTTGAGCACATAAATTACTCGTTTTCTAGAAAACTCACCAAAACCGAATGAAGCCTTGTTAGCCATGTTAAAGAGCTCGTCGAGGTGATTCTATGGTCAAATTTTGAAGGTATTTGGAGCACATTCGCCAAAGTTACGGAGGTTCAAATCTTGAAAAGTCACGAAAGATGTGTGTTTGAGCACATAAATTACTTGTTTTCTAGAAAACTCACCAAAACCGAATGAAGCCTTATTAGCCATGTTAAAGAGCTCGTCGAGGTGATCCTATGGTCAAATTTTGAAGGTATTTGGAGAACATTTACCAAAGTTACGGAGGTTCAAATCTTGAAAAGTCACGACAGATGTGTGTTTGAGCACATAAATTACTCGTTTTCTAGAAAACTCACCAAGATACAATGAAGCCTTATTAGTCATGTTAAAGAGCTCGTCGAGGTGATCCTATGGTCAAATTTTGAAGGCATTTGGAGCTCATTTGCCGAAGTTACAGAGGTTCAAATCTTGAAAAGTCATGAAAGATGTTTGTTTGAGCACATAAATTACTCGTTTTCTAGAAAACTCACCAAAACCGAATGAAGCCTTGTTAGCCATGTTAAAGAGCTCGTCGAGGTGATTCTATGGTCAAATTTTGAAGGTATTTGGAGCACATTCGCCAAAGTTACGGAGGTTCAAATCTTGAAAAGTCACGAAAGATGTGTGTTTGAGCACATAAATTACTTGTTTTCTAGAAAACTCACCAAAACCGAATGAAGCCTTGTTAGCCATGTTAAAGAGCTCGTCGAGGTGATTCTATGGTCAAATTTTGAAGGTATTTGGAGCACATTCGCCAAAGTTACGGAGGTTCAAATCTTGAAAAGTCACGAAAGATGTGTGTTTGAGCACATAAATTACTTGTTTTCTAGAAAACTCACCAAAACCGAATGAAGCCTTATTAGCCATGTTAAAGAGCTCGTCGAGGTGATCCTATGGTCAAATTTTGAAGGTATTTGGAGAACATTTACCAAAGTTACGGAGGTTCAAATCTTGAAAAGTCACGACAGATGTGTGTTTGAGCACATAAATTACTCGTTTTCTAGAAAACTCACCAAGATACAATGAAGCCTTATTAGTCATGTTAAAGAGCTCGTCGAGGTGATCCTATGGTCAAATTTTGAAGGCATTTGGAGCTCATTTGCCGAAGTTACAGAGGTTCAAATCTTGAAAAGTCATGAAAGATGTTTGTTTGAGCACATAAATTACTCGTTTTCTAGAAAACTCACCAAAACCGAATGAAGCCTTGTTAGCCATGTTAAAGAGCTCGTCGAGGTGATTCTATGGTCAAATTTTGAAGGTATTTGGAGCACATTCGCCAAAGTTACGGAGGTTCAAATCTTGAAAAGTCACGAAAGATGTGTGTTTGAGCACATAAATTACTTGTTTTCTAGAAAACTCACCAAAACCGAATGAAGCCTTATTAGCCATGTTAAAGAGCTCGTCGAGGTGATCCTATGGTCAAATTTTGAAGGTATTTGGAGAACATTTACCAAAGTTACGGAGGTTCAAATCTTGAAAAGTCACGACAGATGTGTGTTTGAGCACATAAATTACTCGTTTTCTAGAAAACTCACCAAGATACAATGAAGCCTTATTAGTCATGTTAAAGAGCTCGTCGAGGTGATCCTATGGTCAAATTTTGAAGGCATTTGGAGCTCATTTGCCGAAGTTACAGAGGTTCAAATCTTGAAAAGTCACGAAAGATGTGTGTTTGAGCACATAAATTACTTGTTTTCTAGAAAACTCACCAAAACCGAATGAAGCCTTATTAGCCATGTTAAAGAGCTCGTCGAGGTGATCCTATGGTCAAATTTTGAAGGTATTTGGAGAACATTTACCAAAGTTACGGAGGTTCAAATCTTGAAAAGTCACGACAGATGTGTGTTTGAGCACATAAATTACTCGTTTTCTAGAAAACTCACCAAGATACAATGAAGCCTTATTAGTCATGTTAAAGAGCTCGTCGAGGTGATCCTATGGTCAAATTTTGAAGGCATTTGGAGCTCATTTGCCGAAGGTACGGAGGTTCAAATCTTGAAAAGTCACGAAAGATGTGTGTTTGAGCACATAAATTACTCGTTTTCTAGAAAACTCACCAAGATACAATGAAGCCTTATTAGTCTTGTTAAAGAGCTCGTCGAGGTGATTCTATGGTCAAATTTTGAAGATATTTGGAGCACATTTGCCAAAGTTACGGAGGTTCAAATCTTGAAAAGTCACGAAAGATGTGTGTTTGAGCACATAAATTACTCGTTTTCTAGAAAACTCACCAAAACCGAATGAAGCCTTATTAGCCATGTTAAAGAGCTCGTCGAGGTGATTCTATGGTCAAATTTTGAAGGTATTTGGAGCACATTTACCAAAGTTACGGAGGTTCAAATCTTGAAAAGTCACGAAAGATGTGTGTTTGAGCACATAAATTACTCGTTTTCTAGAAAACTCACCAAAACCGAATGAAGCCTTATTAGCCATGTTAAAGAGCTCGTCGAGGTGATTCTATGGTCAAATTTTGAAGGTATTTGGAGCACATTCGCCAAAGTTACGGAGGTTCAAATCTTGAAAAGTCACGAAAGATGTGTGTTTGAGCACATAAATTACTCGTTTTCTAGAAAACTCACCAAAACCGAATGAAGCCTTATTAGCCATGTTAAAGAGCTCGTCGATGTGATCCTATGGTCAAATTTTTAAGGCATTTGGAGCTCATTTGCCGAAGTTACAGAGGTTCAAATCCTGAAAAGTCATGAAAGATGTTTGTTTGAGCACATAAATTACTCGTTTTCTAGAAAACTCACCAAAACCGAATGAAGCCTTGTTAGCCATGTTAAAGAGCTCGTCGAGGTGATTCTATGGTCAAATTTTGAAGGTATTTGGAGCACATTCGCCAAAGTTACGGAGGTTCAAATCTTGAAAAGTCACGAAAGATGTGTGTTTGAGCACATAAATTACTTGTTTTCTAGAAAACTCACCAAAACCGAATGAAGCCTTATTAGCCATGTTAAAGAGCTCGTCGAGGTGATCCTATGGTCAAATTTTGAAGGTATTTGGAGAACATTTACCAAAGTTACGGAGGTTCAAATCTTGAAAAGTCACGACAGATGTGTGTTTGAGCACATAAATTACTCGTTTTCTAGAAAACTCACCAAGATACAATGAAGCCTTATTAGTCATGTTAAAGAGCTCGTCGAGGTGATCCTATGGTCAAATTTTGAAGGCATTTGGAGCTCATTTGCCGAAGTTACAGAGGTTCAAATCTTGAAAAGTCATGAAAGATGTTTGTTTGAGCACATAAATTACTCGTTTTCTAGAAAACTCACCAAAACCGAATGAAGCCTTGTTAGCCATGTTAAAGAGCTCGTCGAGGTGATTCTATGGTCAAATTTTGAAGGTATTTGGAGCACATTCGCCAAAGTTACGGAGGTTCAAATCTTGAAAAGTCACGAAAGATGTGTGTTTGAGCACATAAATTACTTGTTTTCTAGAAAACTCACCAAAACCGAATGAAGCCTTGTTAGCCATGTTAAAGAGCTCGTCGAGGTGATTCTATGGTCAAATTTTGAAGGTATTTGGAGCACATTCGCCAAAGTTACGGAGGTTCAAATCTTGAAAAGTCACGAAAGATGTGTGTTTGAGCACATAAATTACTTGTTTTCTAGAAAACTCACCAAAACCGAATGAAGCCTTATTAGCCATGTTAAAGAGCTCGTCGAGGTGATCCTATGGTCAAATTTTGAAGGTATTTGGAGAACATTTACCAAAGTTACGGAGGTTCAAATCTTGAAAAGTCACGACAGATGTGTGTTTGAGCACATAAATTACTCGTTTTCTAGAAAACTCACCAAGATACAATGAAGCCTTATTAGTCATGTTAAAGAGCTCGTCGAGGTGATCCTATGGTCAAATTTTGAAGGCATTTGGAGCTCATTTGCCGAAGTTACAGAGGTTCAAATCTTGAAAAGTCATGAAAGATGTTTGTTTGAGCACATAAATTACTCGTTTTCTAGAAAACTCACCAAAACCGAATGAAGCCTTGTTAGCCATGTTAAAGAGCTCGTCGAGGTGATTCTATGGTCAAATTTTGAAGGTATTTGGAGCACATTCGCCAAAGTTACGGAGGTTCAAATCTTGAAAAGTCACGAAAGATGTGTGTTTGAGCACATAAATTACTTGTTTTCTAGAAAACTCACCAAAACCGAATGAAGCCTTATTAGCCATGTTAAAGAGCTCGTCGAGGTGATCCTATGGTCAAATTTTGAAGGTATTTGGAGAACATTTACCAAAGTTACGGAGGTTCAAATCTTGAAAAGTCACGACAGATGTGTGTTTGAGCACATAAATTACTCGTTTTCTAGAAAACTCACCAAGATACAATGAAGCCTTATTAGTCATGTTAAAGAGCTCGTCGAGGTGATCCTATGGTCAAATTTTGAAGGCATTTGGAGCTCATTTGCCGAAGTTACAGAGGTTCAAATCTTGAAAAGTCACGAAAGATGTGTGTTTGAGCACATAAATTACTTGTTTTCTAGAAAACTCACCAAAACCGAATGAAGCCTTATTAGCCATGTTAAAGAGCTCGTCGAGGTGATCCTATGGTCAAATTTTGAAGGTATTTGGAGAACATTTACCAAAGTTACGGAGGTTCAAATCTTGAAAAGTCACGACAGATGTGTGTTTGAGCACATAAATTACTCGTTTTCTAGAAAACTCACCAAGATACAATGAAGCCTTATTAGTCATGTTAAAGAGCTCGTCGAGGTGATCCTATGGTCAAATTTTGAAGGCATTTGGAGCTCATTTGCCGAAGGTACGGAGGTTCAAATCTTGAAAAGTCACGAAAGATGTGTGTTTGAGCACATAAATTACTCGTTTTCTAGAAAACTCACCAAGATACAATGAAGCCTTATTAGTCTTGTTAAAGAGCTCGTCGAGGTGATTCTATGGTCAAATTTTGAAGATATTTGGAGCACATTTGCCAAAGTTACGGAGGTTCAAATCTTGAAAAGTCACGAAAGATGTGTGTTTGAGCACATAAATTACTCGTTTTCTAGAAAACTCACCAAAACCGAATGAAGCCTTATTAGCCATGTTAAAGAGCTCGTCGAGGTGATTCTATGGTCAAATTTTGAAGGTATTTGGAGCACATTTACCAAAGTTACAGAGGTTCAAATCTTGAAAAGTCACGACAGATGTGTGTTTGAGCACATAAATTACTCGTTTTCTAGAAAACTCACCAAAACCGAATGAAGCCTTATTAGCCATGTTAAAGAGCTCGTCGAGGTGATCCTATGGTCAAATTTTGAAGGTATTTGGAGCACATTTACCAAAGTTACGGAGGTTCAAATCTTGAAAAGTCACGACAGATGTGTGTTTGAGCACATAAATTACTCGTTTTCTAGAAAACTCACCAAGATACAATGAAGCCTTATTAGTCATGTTAAAGAGCTCGTCGAGGTGATCCTATGGTCAAATTTTGAAGGCATTTGGAGCTCATTTGCCGAAGTTACAGAGGTTCAAATCTTGAAAAGTCATGAAAGATGTTTGTTTGAGCACATAAATTACTCGTTTTCTAGAAAACTCACCAAAACCGAATGAAGCCTTATCAGCCATGTTAAAGAGCTCGTCGAGGAGATTCGATGGTCAAATTTTGAAGGCATTTGGAGCTCATTTGCCGAAGTTACAGAGGTTCAAATCTTGAAAAGTCACGAAAGATGTGTGTTTGAGCACATAAATTACTCGTTTTCTAGAAAACTCACCAAAACCGAATGAAGCCTTATTAGCCATGTTAAAGAGCTCGTCGAGGTGATCCTATGGTCAAATTTTGAAGGCATTTGGAGCTCATTTGCCGAAGTTACAGAGGTTCAAATCTTGAAAAGTCATGAAAGATGTTTGTTTGAGCACATAAATTACTCGTTTTCTAGAAAACTCACCAAAACCGAATGAAGCCTTGTTAGCCATGTTAAAGAGCTCGTCGAGGTGATTCTATGGTCAAATTTTGAAGGTATTTGGAGCACATTCGCCAAAGTTACGGAGGTTCAAATCTTGAAAAGTCACGAAAGATGTGTGTTTGAGCACATAAATTACTTGTTTTCTAGAAAACTCACCAAAACCGAATGAAGCCTTATTAGCCATGTTAAAGAGCTCGTCGAGGTGATCCTATGGTCAAATTTTGAAGGTATTTGGAGCACATTTACCAAAGTTACGGAGGTTCAAATCTTGAAAAGTCACGACAGATGGGTGTTTGAGCACATAAATTACTCGTTTTCTAGAAAACTCACCAAGATACAATGAAGCCTTATTAGTCTTGTTAAAGAGCTCGTCGAGGTGATTCTATGGTCAAATTTTGAAGGTATTTGGAGCACATTCGCCAAAGTTACGGAGGTTCAAATCTTGAAAAGTCACGAAAGATGTGTGTTTGAGCACATAAATTACTTGTTTTCTAGAAAACTCACCAAAACCGAATGAAGCCTTGTTAGCCATGTTAAAGAGCTCGTCGAGGTGATTCTATGGTCAAATTTTGAAGGTATTTGGAGCACATTCGCCAAAGTTACGGAGGTTCAAATCTTGAAAAGTCACGAAAGATGTGTGTTTGAGCACATAAATTACTTGTTTTCTAGAAAACTCACCAAAACCGAATGAAGCCTTATTAGCCATGTTAAAGAGCTCGTCGAGGTGATCCTATGGTCAAATTTTGAAGGTATTTGGAGAACATTTACCAAAGTTACGGAGGTTCAAATCTTGAAAAGTCACGACAGATGTGTGTTTGAGCACATAAATTACTCGTTTTCTAGAAAACTCACCAAGATACAATGAAGCCTTATTAGTCATGTTAAAGAGCTCGTCGAGGTGATCCTATGGTCAAATTTTGAAGGCATTTGGAGCTCATTTGCCGAAGTTACAGAGGTTCAAATCTTGAAAAGTCATGAAAGATGTTTGTTTGAGCACATAAATTACTCGTTTTCTAGAAAACTCACCAAAACCGAATGAAGCCTTGTTAGCCATGTTAAAGAGCTCGTCGAGGTGATTCTATGGTCAAATTTTGAAGGTATTTGGAGCACATTCGCCAAAGTTACGGAGGTTCAAATCTTGAAAAGTCACGAAAGATGTGTGTTTGAGCACATAAATTACTTGTTTTCTAGAAAACTCACCAAAACCGAATGAAGCCTTATTAGCCATGTTAAAGAGCTCGTCGAGGTGATCCTATGGTCAAATTTTGAAGGCATTTGGAGCTCATTTGCCGAAGTTACGGAGGTTCAAATCTTGAAAAGTCATGAAAGATGTGTGTTTGAGCACATAAATTACTCGTTTTCTAGAAAACTCACCAAAACTGAATGAAGCCTTATTAGCCATGTTAAAGAGCTCGTCGAGGTGATCCTATGGTCAAATTTTGAAGGCATTTGGAGCTCATTTGCCGAAGTTACAGAGGTTCCAATCTTGAAAAGTCATGAAAGATGTGTGTTTGAGCACATAAATTACTCGTTTTCTAGAAAACTCACCAAAACCGAATGAAGCCTTATTAGCCATGTTAAAGAGCTCGTCGAGGTGATCCTATGGTCAAATTTTGAAGGCATTTGGAGCTCATTTGCCGAAGTTACAGAGGTTCAAATCTTGAAAAGTCACGACAGATGTGTGTTTGAGCACATAAATTACTCGTTTTCTAGAAAACTCACCAAGATACAATGAAGCCTTATTAGTCATGTTAAAGAGCTCGTCGAGGTGATTCGATGGTCAAATTTTGAAGGCATTTCGAGCTCATTTACCGAAGTTCCTGAGAATCAAATCTTGAAAAGTCACGAAAGATGTGTGTTTGAGCACATAAATTACTCGTTTTCTAGAAAACTCACCAAGATACAATGAAGCCTTATTAGCCATGTTAAAGAGCTCGTCGAGGTGATCCTATGGTCAAATTTTGAAGGCATTTGGAGCTCATTTGCCGAAGTTACGGAGGTTCAAATCTTGAAAAGTCATGAAAGATGTGTGTTTGAGCACATAAATTACTCGTTTTCTAGAAAACTCACCAAGATACAATGAAGCCTTATTAGTCATGTTAAAGAGCTCGTCGAGGTGATCCTATGGTCAAATTTTGAAGGCATTTGGAGCTCATTTGCCGAAGTTACAGAGGTTCAAATCTTGAAAAGTCACGACAGATGTGTGTTTGAGCACATAAATTACTCGTTTTCTAGAAAACTCACCAAGATACAATGAAGCCTTATTAGTCATGTTAAAGAGCTCGTCGAGGTGATCCTATGGTCAAATTTTGAAGGCATTTGGAGCTCATTTGCCGAAGTTACAGAGGTTCCAATCTTGAAAAGTCATGAAAGATGTGTGTTTGAGCACATAAATTACTCGTTTTCTAGAAAACTCACCAAAACCGAATGAAGCCTTATTAGCCATATTAAAGAGCTCGTCGCGGTGATTCGATGGTCAAACTTTGAAGGCATTTCGAGCTCATTTACCGAAGTTCCTGAGAATCAAATCTTGAAAAGTCATGAAAGAAGTGTGTTTGAGCACATAAATTACTCGTTTTCTAGAAAACTCACCAAGATACAATGAAGCCTTATTAGTCATGTTAAAGAGCTCGTCGAGGTGATTCGATGGTCAAATTTTGAAGGCATTTCGAGCTCATTTACCGAAGTTCCTGAGAATCAAATCTTGAAAAGTCACGAAAGATGTGTGTTTGAGCACATAAATTACTCGTTTTCTAGAAAACTCACCAAAACCGAATGAAGCCTTATTAGTCATGTTAAAGAGCTCGTCGAGGTGATCCTATGGTCAAATTTTGAAGGCATTTGGAGCTCATTTGCCGAAGTTACGGAGGTTCAAATCTTGAAAAGTCACGACAGATGTGTGTTTGAGCACATAAATTACTCGTTTTCTAGAAAACTCACCCAGATACAATGAAGCCTTATTAGTCATGTAAAAGAGCTCGTCGAGGTGATCCTATGGTCAAATTTTGAAGGCATTTGGAGCTCATTTGCCGAAGTTACGGAGGTTCAAATCTTGAAAAGTCATGAAAGATGTGTGTTTGAGCACATAAATTACTCGTTTTCTAGAAAACTCACCAAGATACAATGAAGCCTTATTAGCCATGTTAAAGAGCTCGTCGAGGTGATCCTATGGTCAAATTTTGAAGGCATTTGGAGCTCATTTGCCGAAGTTACAGAGGTTCAAATCTTGAAAAGTCATGAAAGAAGTGTGTTTGAGCACATAAATTACTCGTTTTCTAGAAAACTCACCAAAACCGAATGAAGCCTTATTAGCCATATTAAAGAGCTCGTCGAGGTGATTCGATGGTCAAACTTTGAAGGCATTTCGAGCTCATTTACCGAAGTTCCTGAGATTCAAATCTTGAAAAGTCACGAAAGATGTGTGTTTGAGCACATAAATTACTCGTTTTCTAGAAAACTCTCCAAAACCGAATGAAGCCTTATTAGTCATGTTAAAGAACTCGTCGAGGTGATTCGATGGTCAAATTTTGAAGGCATTTCGAGCTCATTTACCGAAGTTCCTGAGAATCAAATCTTGAAAAGTCACGAAAGATGTGTGTTTGAGCACATAAATTACTCGTTTTCTAGAAAACTCACCAAGATACAATGAAGCCTTATTAGTCATGTTAAAGAGCTCGTCGAGGTGATCCTATGGTCAAATTTTGAAGGCATTTGGAGCTCATTTGCCGAAGTTACGGAGGTTCAAATCTTGAAAAGTCATGAAAGATGTGTGTTTGAGCACATAAATTACTCGTTTTCTAGAAAACTCACCAAAACCGAATGAAGCCTTATTAGCCATATTAAAGAGCTCGTCGCGGTGATTCGATGGTCAAACTTTGAAGGCATTTCGAGCTCATTTACCGAAGTTCCTGAGAATCAAATCTTGAAAAGTCACGAAAGATGTGTGTTTGAGCACATAAATTACTCGTTTTCTAGAAAACTCACCAAAACCGAATGAAGCCTTATTAGCCATGTTAAAGAGCTCGTCGAGGTGATCCTATGGTCAAATTTTTAAGGCATTTGGAGCTCATTTGCCGAAGTTACAGAGGTTCAAATCTTGAAAAGTCACGACAGATGTGTGTTTGAGCACATAAATTACTCGTTTGCTAGAAAACTCACCAAGATACAATGAAGCCTTATTAGTCATGTTAAAGAACTCGTCGTGGTGATTCTATGGTCAAATTTTGAAGGTATTTCGAGCTCATTTTCCGAAGTTCCTGAGAATCAAATCTTGAAAAGTCACGAAAGATGTGTGTTTGAGCACATAAATTACTCGTTTTCTAGAAAAGTCACCAAAACCGAATGAAGCCTTATTAGCCATGTTAAAGAGCTCGTCGAGGTGATCCTATGGTCAAATTTTGAAGGCATTTGGAGCTCATTTGCCGAAGTTACAGAGGTTCAAATCTTGAAAAGTCATGAAAGATGTGTGTTTGAGCACATAAATTACTCGTTTTCTAGAAAACCCACCAAGATACAATGAAGCGTTATTAGTCATGTTAAAAAGCTCGTCGAAGTGATTCTGTGGTCAAATTTTGAAGGTATTAGGAGCTCATTTGTCGAAGTTACGGAGGTTCAAAGCTTGAAAAGTCACGAAAGATGTATCTTTCAGCACATTAAATAATCGTTTTCTAGAAAAATCACCAAGGTACAATGAAACCTTATGAGTCATGATGAAGAGCTCAACGAGGTGATTGTATGATCAATTTTTGAAGGAATTTGTAGCTCATTTGCCAAAATTACGTAGGTTCAAAGATTGAAAAGTCACGAAAGATGTGTGTTTGAGCACATAATGTACTATTTTTCTTGGAAATTCAACATGAAGCAATCATGATGTGTCGTGATATCTTCAAAATCTCGTCGAGTTGAATAATTTGACATTTTGTCTAATAAATTTGGTCGAGATATGCCGAAGTTAACGAGTTTCAAAGTTTGAAAAGTCACAAAAGTTGTGTATTTGAGCACGTAATGTACTATTTTTCTTGGATATTCAACATGAAGCAATCATGATGTGTTGTGATATCTTCGAAATCTCGTCGAGCTGATTAATTTGACACTTTGTTTAACAAATTTGGTCCACATTTGCCGAAGTTATCGAGCTTCAAAGTTTGAAAAGTCACAAAAGATGTGTGTTTGAGCACATAAAGAACTATTTTTCTTGGAAATTCAACAAGATGCAATCATAAAGTGTTGTGACATCATAAAGATCTCGTCGAGCTGATTAATTTGACACATTGTTTAAGAAATTTGGTCCACATTTGCCGAAGTTATCGAGCTTCAAAGTTTGAAAAGTCACAAAAGTTGTGTGTTTCAGCACATAAAGTACTATTTTTCTGGGAAACTTAATAAGATTTAATCATGATGTGTTGTGTCATCTTAAAGGCCGCGTCCAGTTGGACTAATGGGTACCGCATGAGTTGAGCGACATACAGAAAGAACGACGTCTCGAAGCTTGTGTTTCTTTGTTGTGCCTGTATAATAACGATCAATTTTTGAATCGGATTGTTACTTGTGATGAGAAATGGATCCTATATGTCAATACCAGACGTTCATCGCAGTTGTTGGATCAAGATGAACCACCAAAACATTGTGCAAAAAAAAATCTTCATCAAAAGAAGTTTATGCTGTCCGTTTGGTGGTCCAACGCAGGTGTCATCCATCACAGCTTCATGAAACCTGGTGAAACGATTACGGCTGATGTCTACTGCCGACAGCTGACCGAAATGATGAGGCAACTGATGGTTAAGCAGCCAAGATTAGTCAATCGAAGCGCACCGCTGTTGTCGCACGACAACGCTCGGCCACACACCGCACAAGTCACCTTGGCCAAGCTACAGGAGTTGGAATTGGAAACTCTTCGTCATCCACCGTATTCACCCGACTTAGCATCCACTGATTACCACTTCTTTCAAAATTTGGATAACTTCTTGGTATGGAAAACATTCAACTCCGACGAGGCTGTCAAAGCTGTCTTCCTCGAGTTTATCGACTCCCGGCCTGCAGTCTTTTACAGCAGGGGAATCAATGAACTTCCCGTTAAATGGCAGAAGTGTATTGATAATGGTGGTGCATATTTCGATTGACAATAAAAACATTTCATATGAAAAAAAATGACTAAAATTTCAATTCAATTCTACTCATTTCATACTACACGACCTAATATCTACTGAAGGCGATGAATTTCGAGAACTTCCTTACGCTCATACAGTGCTAATCAGACAGTTGTCTCGCTTTGAACAGTACCTAACTGATAATATAGATGCCAATGATACAATCTTTTATGAAATACATCGCAGGAGTATAGGGAAGGATCGTGAGGAATTCGACAGAATTCACACTCACTTAGAGTCTATGAATTCAAATGAAGAACAAAATCGGCTTGAAACGGATTCAACGTATTATGATGAAGTTTCACAAACAAAAAAGTTCATAAGATCATATAATACGAATCTATGTGGAAATAGCACGTAAGCAGAAAAATCAAAGTCATTGAGAAAGTTGGGAAAATTACCAGATTTATGGTTATCCTCATTTTTTTGGCAACTGTAAAACCTGGTATAGTTTCAAAAACATTTTTGATTCGGTAGTGCATAAGAGAATAGATTTGTAGGATTTGGAATCCACATCGAGATGCGATCTGAATATCGCAAATCTGTATTATATAGATTATAAATTAAAGAGTAGAAAGTATCTGAAGGCGATTCACAGTAATGACACATCCATGATCGTTGTTGACCATTACCCTGGGTTCTGGCCAGATGTGTGCGTAACGGTCCGCCAGGGAGGGGGCTTACAGGCCCTTTTTTGAGCTTTAGCCGGAATACGCCCATGGTTTACAGCCATAGATGGGTCTACTTAAGGGTTGGAAGAATGAGAAGCTATCTTTCTTTTTTTTCGACTTCTGGTTCTTCGGCCCGTCACTCGAGACTAGGAAGTCGCGACTGCGTTTATTTCTTCTTGTAAACTCTAGTATACCTAATTATCTAATATACGTATCGCTAAGTTAACGTGATTATGATTGAAAAACCCCAAAACTCCCCTAGACAACGATAGAAAAGCCTACAGATTTAAACCAAACAGAAAAACTGTTGTATCTAAAATTATGTTGTAAGGGCGATTTAATGAAATTAATAGACTCAATTGAGATAACGCCTGAAAATTATTCAATAGCTTTAAATTTATTATAAAAACGTGACGAAAACAAAAAAGTTGCGGTTAAATTTTATGAGAAAAATATACTCTTTAATTTGCCGAGCGTAAGTAAAGAATCAGCGGCAGCTATAAGGAAACTTATAAATACAGTTCACCGACGTAAAGCAGCTTTAGAAAAATAAAAATTAACCGTAGGCAAGTGGGATTCATTATTGAATGCTTTGATTTTGACCAAACTAGACGATAATACTAATCGTGAATGGAAGTGAACTGTTGTAGAGGAACCTTTCCCCCCTTAAAAACCCCGTTTGCCATCCAACGCAATAAAAGAGTTACCGCCCAAGGTTTTCCCTAATTTCTCGTAATGCTAGGTTAAGACTTTGTAAATATAGTTAGGTATTATTTTAATAAAATAAGAAACAGAAAACGGTCGGGCAAAATACCCTCGTGGTACACCCATGGGCTTCACAATCTGCACCATGATTTCCGACAAATCCTGGATCTTTCCAGTCGTTATCCCCAGATGAGGGATGAACCAAATGTTGAAATTCCTAGCAATGGACTTTTGTCGGAACCAAAATCATGGTGCAATTGCGCGTACCAACAATATGCATAAGGCCCAATCTAGTCATTAAAGCGCTATGCCTTAATACGGCAATAGAGTGGAAAAAAGCGTAGAGTCGGGATACACCTATGGGTGTCCCTGAAGAGGCAACGATTTTAGAACAGGCAAGATTTGATAAAGCTCTCTTGTTTTTCGCTTCTTGCAAGCTTGCCACCCAGCGAATTAGGAACTGGGAGGACAGTACGACATCGCCGGCCGTGTAGAACCGAAATAGTGAAGTACTTTTAGGTGAGTGTCCGCGAGTTAACACCGATAGTGAAAAAATTGTCTTACCGCATAACTCCAGCCATAAGTCCTCATAAGGGAATGATTTGGTCCTTCATTTCCGCCGCCGCGACATCGAGGAAGGGTCGGGAAAGGAGTTTCATCCCGAGAACCACGCAAGGACTGTTTATAGGATAGTGTAAGGAATCTGGAATTAAGGACGTTTGTAGAAGTAGTTTTAAGGTTCAGGAGCATATCCAACTCTCCTACCCTTGTAACTGGTTAAAAGTTTCCTAAGCTAAACTTTAGAAGTAGTTATCAAGAAACTCTTTTAGAAAAAGTTAGGTGGTACCCCTTGGAAATTCAACCAGTCCATTTAATTTTTGTTTTACAATTAAACTTGTTTATTGATCACTCCTGTGTCTGAAATTGCGTACGGGAATTCGATGGGAAGCAGGCTAGGACTCTTCCAATTATCATTAGAGGGGATTGATTCCCCTAGTACCACACGTGAAGCAGAGGCGGAAAGGGTCCGGGAAGCACCGACGCCGAGCCCTCGACGGTCCGGTAATAGACCAAATCACATTAGAACACAATATCAAAATGAGTTACTTACGAGTGAACAATTGCTTGAGTTTTTCACCGAAAAATTTATTACGCTGGAATCATCTAGTAGTGGTTTAAGGCTTCAGTCACATAAACATAATAATGACACAACCGAAATCAGAGGTCAGAAAAAAAGAATCGAATTTTCTCAATTATAAAAATCAGTCATCGATTTAACTGCAAAGCAGAGATTGTTATTTGTGCAACGGAAATCATTTAATTTATCAGTGTTCTCCGTTTATCCAATTGTCCGTATCTGAAAGGTATGAGGAAGTTCGAAAACATGAGTTATGCAGCTATTGCTGGGGGCATCGTAAACAGGAGTATAACTCAAGCGGTTGTAAAAAATGCAATCATACACACTACACGGCGCTTCATTACGAGAAATATCAAGGGGATGAGAGTGTTCAAAGCCTGAGGAACGACAGCATTAACGAGTCCTCATTACCTGCAGATAAGAAAGTGTTACCAAAGGACATATTTTCCATAACGGCTACTCAAAGTGTACGTAGGAATAGTACTCTGGATCAACGGAGCGTTCAAGACGGACAAGCGGTCAAAACGACGATGACGCAAATGCAAATGTTGATTGTTCGTTAACCTTAGCCTCTACTAGTTTGGAAAGAAATAAGGTATTATTAACCACCGCTACCATTTTGATTATTGAAGAAGGGGACATTGGCATAGGTGTAATGCGCTACTGGATTTTGGAAGCCAATGAAATTTAATAAGCGAAAGTCTCTGCAAAAAGTTAAATTTAGGTTGCAAAAAGATCCAAATTCCCTTATCAGACACCAGTCAAGTCCTGACGAAAATTAACGAACAAACTTGTACTAAAATCATATCGAAATGCAATAACTATGAGGCTAATTTAAGATTTTTAGTTTTGCCAACCCTCACCGAAAATATATCTTTGTTTAAATTTCCTAAATCGTTACTGAAGATTCCAACTCATATCAATTTAGCTGATGAAAAATTTAATGAAAAAATCGATGTTTTGTTAAGGGCAGATACACTGACTTTCAATAAAACCGCAACACCAAGAACACATTGTACACGTTTGAAATTCTGGCATTACGTTAGGTCGGGTAATAGATAAAAACGATCAAAATATCAAAAGAAAATTATTGTGAATAAGTGAAAAAATTTAATAATAATTTAATAATGGGTGGTATCTTCTCTTAAATTAACACATTTCTGTAAGCGACGTGGCATGCTTAAAATTAAATTGTCAATATCTTCCTGTGGTGTTGTATCCCAGGCAATCTGCACCTGCTCGCGGAGTTCATCTATGGTCTCTGGAGGGCGAGCTAAACGTTCAAGTCTCCGACCCATTATAATCCCATACATGCTCTATTGGGGACAAATCTGGAGACCGAGCTGGCCAAGGCAAAATATCCAAATTTTCAGCTTCCAAATACCTCAAAGTATCGTTGGCTACATGTGGTTGCGCATTATCCTGTTGAAATGTGCTTCCAGGATGGTCGTGCATGTATGGTACAAGAACCGGTTCTAAGACACTATTTATGTACCTTTAAGCATTTAATCTATCATAAACGAAAACAAGAGGAGACCGACTACCATACTGGATGGCACCCTAAACCATGACACCTGGTGTTAAGCCAGAATGACGCCTTTCCAAAAAGTGCAAATTTAATCGCTCTCCTCTGCGCCTTCTAACACGTAACCATCCATCAGATCGCCATAAACAAAATCGACTCTCATCACTGAACACAATTCTTCTCCACTCATCCACCCGTTGCACTCTCAGACGACACCACTCCAGTCGGGCCACCCTGTGGTTTCGTGATAATGGAAGCCGACGCATAGGACGATATGAATTTAGTCCAAAACTTCGAATTCTGCGATACATGGTACTAAGGGAGACCCTTTGATTTAGGGAGGCTACCCAGTTAGCACCAAGAGATTGAATTGTTTCAAACGGGGCGCCTGTCGCTGAACGACGAAGTCGCCAGTCTTCGCGTTGGTCCGTCATTCTTGGACGGCCACTACCACGATGACGATTTACTGACCCTTCGTTAGACCAATCTCTCCAAGCTCTTAGCACTGTTGATACGATTCGATCCAATCTACGTGCAATTTCGCGGAAAGGTAAACCTTCCTCATTCATACCAACAATTCTTCCCCTTTCAAAGGGAGTTAACTGCCGATAAGCTGCATTTTGGCGTACACGAGGCATTTTGCACTACCACACATTCAATATGGTACTAACAATAATACCTTTATCGCTATCCGCCTGTAAAAAAATTTGCAAAAAGAACGATCGTCACAGATAAAAAAGTAAAGAAAAACTTCATATCGCATTAAAATACGAACTTGAAATTTTTATCATTTTTTTCTCTTTACAAGTCTAAAATCATACCAAATTTCAAATACATACAATGCGTTCTTCTTAGTGTTGTGGTTTTTTTGAAAATCAGTGTATATTTTATGTCTCGGGCAAAGTAGGATTAGGAAATAAGTTGCCGATATTACAAAAAACTTCCTTAGATTAGGTGATATCAGGAAATTTAGAAATTTTTAAATCGCGTACTCAAAAAACGGTATGCAACTTATCGGCGCGAATATCGAATAAAATCCTACATGAGTCGCTAACCAAATTTTGGCACGTTGAGTAATTTGATAAACCAAAATTTTTATCAAAAGAGGAATCGTACTGTGAAGAATACCTTACGCAATCCATGACCCGCGACAAGGGTAACAACTTTATGGTTAGATACCCCTTTAGCTTGATGCAAACTTAAGACTCGGAGATTCAAAGACCGTAACGTTAAAATGACTAATGTATCTATTCTTTTATTGTATTTGATAATGATAGTCAATATACAACAAGAACTGAGAACTAACCAACCTTCTTTTTGTAAACTATCTAATATATATGTATCCTCAATTACCCGATCACTATTCTAAAAAACCATTTTTAAAAATAATAAATGATGGTCTGATTCTAAAACTATAGAAACAAAAAAACTAATTATAATAATCAATCCACCAGTCAACATTAATACTAAAAATGAAATAATTCAGGTACTCAAAATTAACACCTGAATTATTTGTATACGCCACATATCTATAGAAAAAGTTAGCGAAAAACGAGGAACTAAAGAAACAATATGTGGACTTCATGGCCGAGTGCAAAGCTTTAGGTCACATGACGCGACAGGAATGAATCGAAAATGACGACTCTATGTCCAGCAAGAGCTATTTTCTACCCTACAGGGCGGTGGTAAAAAACTTAATCACCACAAAATGCCGTGTAGTTTTCGATGTGAGTTGCAAAATTAACATGGGGTCTGGTTAAATAATACCTTGATGATAGGTCTGATCGTACAGGACAAACTGTCTATCATATTGTTACGATTACATCTTCGAAAAACAGTTTTAAGTGCAGACATTAAAATGATGTATAGATACATAAAAATTAAGGAAAGCTACCGAGAATTTCAGAAAACTTTACGGTGGCCGAATAGTAAGGATCTTGTCCATGTTTATAAACTCAACATAGTGATATGCGGCACATCGAGTGCGCCCTTCCAAGCCACGAGCCGTTTGGTAGAATTAGCAGAGCAAAACATGAGCACATATTATCGAAGGTCGAAAATAAGATATTCTTTCTGTACGGACAACTTATTAGTTAGCGTGAACTCGGAAGCTGAAGCATGAGATATTTACAAAGAACTTAACGAAATAATGAACTAAGCCAATTTTAAACTAAGAAAATGAGCTTCGAATAGTGGAACGGTATTAAAGAAGATTTTAAAGTCAAATAGTAACGAAAATCTTGACAGCTTAATTTTTTCACATAACGAAAAGGAATTGAAAACTTTGGGAATTTCTTGGGATCTCCAACAAGATATTCTGAAGTATAGCATTAAGGTTAAGCTTTATGCAACTCGCGTAATAGAAGAAACTTTTGTCAACTACAATATTTCTCAGATCTTTGACCCTCATGGATTGATCGGGCCAACTTTGATTAGAGGCAAACTAATTATTCAATTACTATGTAAATTGCAATTCGATTGGGATCAAGAGACTCCCAATGAATTTAAGCAATTCTTGCAAGACTTCGCGGCTCAGTTAGAATGTCTAAATGAATGCAAGGTAGATAGACACGTGATATTAGGTCACGCGATTGGGATAACATTATTTGGCTTCAGCGACAGCTCAGAAATGGCCTACAGGGCTTGTATCTATGTAGGACTGGTAGACGGCTTCGACAATCACAATCTTCCATTTCTAACTTGGAAATTACAAGTAGCTCTAGTTAAAAAGCTGACATTACTTCGACTCGAATTATTAGCTGCTCACCTATTAGGCAAGCTAATGGATACTGTTGGAGAAACTCGAACATAAACATCGCTCTCACGCAATGCCCTAACATCTGGACAATAAATAACAATAGATAGAAAACAAAAACCAAAACTCAACATACCATTAAGTGCCAAACCACGGGTATCGCGCTAATTACCATTCATTTGGTTTACTTCCACCCTGATTTATGAAGTGCAAATTGTACAATAGATTAAGGGCCGCAGTAAATTGGGATGAAATATCTCGCAACAACCGTGTAAGTGGCTTAAGAACCAGACATGTTCTTTACCTTCAAAATCTCGACGTCTTTCAGCAGACAAACTTAAAGTGGCCAAACAAGAAATCCAACAGCTAATTGATTTAGGTATCTGTCGTCCTTCTAACACTCCTTGGGCCAATCCTCTTCATATGGTCCCCAAAAAAAACTCTTCCGATTGGAGACCAGTTGGTGATTATCGCAGACTTAATTCAGTTACTGTAGATGACAAATATCCTGTCCCTAACTTATACGATTTTTCTTATTTCCTCGAAGGAAAAACAATATTTTCTACCATCGATCCCGTTAGGGCTTATCATCAAATTCCAGTCGAGGAAGAATCAATTCCAAAAACGGCTATCATCACACATTTTGGCTTATTCGAGTTCACACGGATGCAATTTGGACTAAAAAACGCAGCACAGTCATTCCAACGCTTCATCAATGAAGTACTTGGACATTTTAATTTCTGTTTTTCTTACATAGACGATATCCTAATTGCATCGAATAACGAAACTCAACACAAGGAACACCTAAAAATTATTTTCGAACGTTTACATCATTATGGATTGACAATAAATTTAGATAAATGTGTTTTTGGTGAACATCAAGTTCATTTTCTCGAGTACCAAATCTCTGAAAAAGGTTCTTCACCTCTTCACGAGAAGGTTTTCACCTTCTCAAACTATCCTCTTCCTACTTCAATTTCTGATCTTAGACGTTTTTTGGGAATGCTTAACTTTTATCGCAAATGCATACCTCAAGCAGCACATCATCAAATCATTCTTCATGATCTTTACAAAAATTGCAAAAAGAATGATAAAACACCTATTAATGGACTCGATGATACTATAGAAGCCTTCAATACTTGTAAATTTGACTTGGCTAACGCTGCTATATTAGTACATCCTAGTTCGTTAGTACCACTTTCA
This sequence comes from Euwallacea fornicatus, assembly GCF_040115645.1. Taxonomy (NCBI): domain Eukaryota; kingdom Metazoa; phylum Arthropoda; class Insecta; order Coleoptera; family Curculionidae; genus Euwallacea; species Euwallacea fornicatus. Next base: position 372,930 of record NW_027096053.1, on the reverse strand, counting down.
TTGACAGTAGATGCATCAGATTTTGCTATGAGAGCAGTTGTTGAGCAATTAGAAAATAACTCATGGAAACCATTAAGTTTTTTTCCAAGAAATTTTCAAACGCTCAACAAAAATACAGCATTTATGATCGGGAATTACTCGCATTATATTCAGCAATTAAATATTTTCGTCATTTTCTTGAAGGTAGATCGTTTACGATTTACACAGATCATAAACCGCTTATTTATGCTTTTCTACAAAAATCTGATAAAGCTTCACCCAAACAAATGAGACATTTGGATTTCATTTCACAATTATCAACTAACATTTTCCACATTAGTGGTAAAACCAATGTTGTTGCAGATTCACTCTCCAGAATTCAGGCCATCTCCTACCCTAATTCTGTTGATTATGACGAAATTTCAAAAGCTCAAACTACCGATCCAGAACTTCTACACATTTTATAAAATTCTCAACATACATCTCTTCATTTAAAACAACTTCAAATTCCTAATTCAAAAGGTCTAATTTATTGCGACGATAGTAATTCCAAAATTCGTCCTTTTATTCCCAAACCTTTCCGTCAAATTATATTCAATAAATTTCATAACCTTTCTCATCCAGGTATTAGAGGTTCGTTAAAACTAATATCTTCCCGTTTTGTTTGGCCTTCAATTAATAAAGATATCCGAGAATGGACACGTTGCTGTATCGGCTGTCAAAAAGCCAAAATCTATAAACATACTTCTACACCTCTCGAACAAATTCAAATCCCAGATACCAGATTCCAAGATATTAATTTAGATATCGTTGGTCCCTTGCCTTCATCAAATGGTTTCACTTACTGTCTTACAGTTATTGATAGATTCTCTTGTTGGGCAGAAGCCTATCCGATGATCAACATGTCAGCTGAATCTGTTGCCACTACCTTTTTCAACAATTAGGTTTGTCGTTTTGGTACGCCTATTAAAATTATTACAGACCAAGGACGCCAATTCGAAAACTCTCTCTTCCACTCTTTATCTCAACTTTTAGGTTGTAAACGTGCTCGTTCTTCTCCTTACCATCCACAAACTAACGGCAAAATTGAAAGATGGCATCGACCTTTAAAAACAGCTATCAAGGCTTACGCCACTGAACGATGGACAGCAATATTACCTGCTATCTTACTTGGATTGCATTCTACTCTACGAGAAGAGGTACAGTCAGTCAAAATGAAACTCGTACATCTACAGTGGCACAAACAAGTCTCCGTACGGTTAGTTATCACACAAACTTATGGAGTTTTAGAGGCAACACAAATAGTTTATCAACAAAATATATAACAATCTACAACAAGGAACATTCCTTAGTCCATTAACAATGATAATTAAGAAGTTAGTCAAAGAAATTCCAATTTTAGACGAACTTTTCTTAATATTGGACATATTCTTGCACAAAAAAGTCTCCGTACGATTTCATATGACTAAACTAATATTAACTAAATTTAATTGAATTATTGGAACAATAAATGTTTAATATTTTGTGGGGTTTCCTTTAGACTTTAACACTGCATGTAATCGTCGATTTATAGAATTAACTAAATTTGATGTTACATTAGGCGGTATTTTGGACCATTCTTTTAATAATGCTTCTTTTAAGTCATTTTTATTAGTAATTGTATATGATCTTATTTTTTGCTCCAAGTGTTCCCACAGATGCTCAATCGGATTTAGATTAGGCGATTGGGGTGGGTGATTTAGAATACTCTTTACGTTATATAACAGCCATTCTTTTGCTAGACGCGAGGTATGTTTTGGATCATTGTCTTGCATAAAAATAAAAGATCTACTAAGGCCCAACTTTTCCGCACTAGCTTTAAGATTTGTTTTTAAAATGTTCACATACGCTTTACTGTCCATTATTTCGTCAACAAAACACAGATTGCCTATTCCTGCTGCCGACATGCAACCCCAAACCATAACGCTGCCGCCTCCATGTTTGACCGTTGCAGATAAATTTTTAATTTCAAACTCAGTATTCGGTTTTCTCCACACTTTTCCTTTGCCATTCAATCCATGAATGTTAAATTTGCTCTCGTCGCTAAAAATTATGTTGTTCCAGAAGTCCTGGTCCTTATTTAAATGCTCTTTAGTATATTTCAACCGTTTTAGCCTGTTCGCTTTCGAAATAAAGGGCTTTTTGCGGATGGATCTGGCTTTCTAACCGTTGCGTCTTAGAACATTTCGAACCGTTTCGTCACTACAATTTAGGTTTAAGTCTTTTTTTAAATTTTTATTGATTTGCGTGGCGGTTACTTTTGGATTTTTCTTAATGTGACGCACAATATATCGTTCCTCTTGCGCTTTCAGAGTCTTTGGGCGTCCAGTTCTTGGTCTTGTTTTTACCATACCATGTTTTCCATAGCGCTCAATTGTATATTGTACCATTGACTTAGATCTCTTTACCATGTTTGCTACTTTAGCCATTGAATGGCCCTCACAATACAATTTAATGATTAACTGCCTCAAATCGGCATCAATTTCACGATTTTTTGAATTCATGATGTACTCTTTGAGATGTTTTTAGTAACTGATACATATTATTGCGAAGCTAACCACATAGGAATTTTTATTTATCGGCGTTCCTTAGCAACAAAAAAGTTTATTGCGTACATCTTTGAATCGTACGGAGACTTTTTTGTGCAAGAATATGTCCAATATTAAGAAAAGTTCGTCTAAAATTGGAATTTCTTTGACTAACTTCTTGATTATCATTGTTAATGGACTAAGGAATGTTCCTTGTTGTAGATTGTTATATATTTTGTTGATAAACTATTTATGTTGCCTCTAAAACTCCATAAGTTTGTGTGATAACTAACCGTACGGAGACTTTTTTGTGCCACTGTATATAAATTTTTGCGAAAACTGCAAAACTATGTTCAAAACCAACGATTTGAAAAAAAATCGATTGTACTTGATAAACAATCTATAAGTAAATACAACAATTCAAGAAATTTTATAAAAAGCAAACATTTAGGATGTTATTTTACAAAATTCTTCAAATATGTTTTCCTTGATAGTCAAAATTAAACTCGTACAGTATTTATTGTGTTCTTCTGACAGGTCCCAGAATAAAAATTAAAGTTTGTGAGTATTTTAATAAACTTGTCGTAGTACGTACGAACACAAATGATAAAATACACCGAGATGTTAATGATGAGAAGATTTTATTGAAATAACTGGTGTTTCTTTTTTTGTACTAAAACTTATATATCTAAATTTGACATATACTATCTATTCAAAAAAACGTTAAAAATATAATTATAAATGGTGGTTTACTAAACCTTTGACAAAACCATCTAAGCAACAAAAATACCTATAAACAACTACCCGTCGACATTATTATAAGGGAACCATTTACTGGTACCGGTATTAGGTAAATGATTTCAAACCTTGACCTAAACAAGGTATACCACAATACTCCCCTCCTAGTAACGGAGGTAAGAAAGTAATATTACCAGTTGATACAATTTAAGAACTATCGAAGCGGTGGGCAAAAGTAGTTAATTTACAAAGAGAAACGTACAGTTTTAATTTGTGGTTGTTTAAGAAAAATATGAGACTGATTGTCTAAATTTTTATTTGGAAGAATTAAGAATGCTGGTTTTAGTCTATCTTTGGAAATATTCACTTCCCTATTTCTAATAAGGACTGTAAAAAATTTGTCTTCGCGCTTTATAACAAGAAAGGGACCTTCAAAAGGAGGTTGAAGAGGTTTTTTTATAGAATCATTTCGAACAAAAACGTGTGTACAGGTGTTTAATTCAGGAGCTATAAAAACTTTCTTGTTAGAATGATGTTTAGAAGGAACTGGTTGAAGGGATTGTAATTTTTGTTTGAGAGGTGTAGAAGTATGTTTATAGATTTTTGCTTTTTGACAGCCAATACAGCAACGTGTCCATTCTCGGATATCTTTATTAATTGAAGGCCAAACGAAACGGGAAGATATTAGCTTTATCGAACCTCTAATACCTGGATGAGAAAGGTTATGAAATTTATTGAATATAATTTGACGAAAAGGTTTGGGAATAAAAGGACGAATTTTGGAATTACTATCGTCGCAATAAATCAGATCTTTTGAATTTGGAATTTGAAGTTGTTTTAAATGAAGAGATCTATGTTGAGGATTTTTTAAAATGTGTAGAAGTTCGGGGTCGGTAGCTTGAGCTTTTGAAATTTCATCATAATCAACAGAATTAGGATAAGAAATGGCCTGAATTCTGGAAAGCGAATCTGCAACAACATTGGTTTTGCCACTAATGTGGATAATGTTAGTTGAGAATTGTGAAATGAAATCCAAATGTCTCATTTGTCTGGGTGAAGCTTTATCAGATTTTTGTAGAAAAGCATAAACAAGCGGTTTATGATCTGTGTAAATCGTAAACGATCTACCTTCAATAAAATGACGAAAATATTTAATTGCTGAATATAATGCGAGTAATTCGCGATCATAAGTGCTGTTTTTTGTTGAGCGTTAGAAAATTTCTTGGAAAAAAACTTAATGGTTTCCATGAGTTATTTTCTAATTGCTCAACGACTGCTCCCATAGCAAAATCTGATGCATCTACTGTCAATGAAATTGATGCTGATGAACTAGGATGTACTAATATAGCAGCGTTAGCCAAATCATATTTACAAGTATTAAAGGCTTCTATAGTTTCATCGGTCCACTTGATAGGTGTTTTATCATTCTTTTTGCAATTTTTGTAAAGATCATGAAGAATGATTTGGTGATGTGCTGCTTGAGGTATGCATTTGCGATAAAAGTTAAGCATTCCTAAAAAACGTCTAAGATCAGAAATTGATGTAGGAAGAGGTTAGTTTGAGATGGTGGAGACCTTCTCGGGAAGAGGTGAAGAACCTTTTTCAGAGATTTGGTATCCGAGAAAACGAACTTGATGTTCACCAAAAACACATTTATCTAAATTTATTGTCAATCCACATTGATTTAAACGTTCGAAAATAATTTTTAAGTGTTCCTTGTGATGAGTTTCGCTATTCGATGCAATTAGGATATCGTCTATGTAAGAAAAACAGAAATGCAAATTTCCAAGTACTTCATTGATGAAGCGTTGGAATGACTGTGCTGTAAAGCCGTAGGGAGATTTGGGGGTCGCATACACCTAATTGTGGTGCCTAAGGGTTCTTTAAGTCCTGAAAGAAATGTCTTCAAGGCTAATTCGTTGTATAAATCCCTTTTAAGATTTTTCCCAGCTTCAGTTAATTCATGCGCACTGACGTAAGAGCAAAGTAGATTTAAAATATGCAAAATCCTGTCATAAAATTGACTCGGCGATTCGGAATTAAGTTGGCGGAGCATAACCAAATCCCTGTTTAAACATGCCTCGTCTCTCTGGTCGGCAAAGTGCCTGCTTAAAATATTTTTTAATTCTGCCCAGTTCGATACCTTCTGGGTTCCCAACACTAATTTTGCATTACCCGTTAGTTTACCAATTATGCAATTTAAAAGATACACATTTTGAAAGTGATTTGGTTGCTGGGCCAAGTAAAATGAGTCAATGACCGAATCACATATCGATAGATATCTTCCTAAATCATTAGGGTTACCGTCAAATTCAGGGATGCACTCCAAGTATTCGGGTTTGAAATCGGCCATGACTGAGCGCACACTTGTGTTAGATTTTATGATACGTGAGACTTTGGAATTGTCGGGATTAGAGTCAGTTGAAGTTTCTACTATGGTCAGGGTTTCTAACTGGTTAAGTAACTGATCTACACTTGACATCGATTGTACTTACAGTATCAGGATGATGCCTCTCAGGAACATATGGTTGCTTTCTTTGCCTAGATTGGATCTGGATCTGGTCCACTGGTCCAAGCTTCTTCTTCTAATTTCTTTCTTCTTCACTGGTTCGGTAGTTCGCGGTTAGTTCATTAACGTCGATTCGTTAATAAGCCCGAAAACTTATCCGTACGACTGCGCCACTTATATTTCTTTACTCGTTGGGAGCAATAAAAAAATGATTTAATTATTTTAAAATTGTTACAAGTTCAAATAAAGGCAAAAATTACGTTACACTATCAGTTACGACTTTCAATCACGACAATTACACAAAGAATGCTAATTAACTTAAATCTACTCCTTTTATATAAACTAAAGTTCATAGTCAGCAGTATTGTATCCTGGCCGTACGCTTCCCGCGGTGGTTCGTGGAATCCGTGTATGGTAATTGGCGCCACACAGCTCTAACATCTGGTGTTATGGTCTGGGGTGCGATATGTGTTGGTCGAAGATCTTTTCTTGTGTTCATTCCAAGCACCCTAAACGCACGTCGCTACATTAACAATGTTCTGAGGCCAGTATTAGTACCCTTCATGAAAACTTTACCAAATGACATTTTCCTACAGGATAATGCAAGACCACATAGTGCAAACATTACTCGACAATACCTGGAAAAAGCACAATTGGAAATACTGCCTTAGCCTGCACGGTCATCGGACCTATCGCCCATCGAACATCTTTGGGGCATGATGAGTCGCCGTCTTCGGAATTTACCGAAACCTACAATCAATGTGAATGACCTACGACATCATCTTGAGGTAGCATGGAATGAAATATCCCAGGAGGATATTGATCATTTGTTGCAAAGCATGCCGCGAAGAGTACGTGCTTGCATTACCGTACGAGGCGAAGTCACTCATTATTAATTTTTTAATTAACAAATGTATCTTTTTACTGAAAGTCTGATCATTTGATACACCATTATGAAGCATTATTTTGCCAAAGTTACAACACTTAATTATTAGTATTACTGGGTGGTGCATTTCATATGAAAGTAAGTGTATTTTCAATATCATTCGATGTATGCCCGCATGTATTTCCATAATTTAATGAGCCAAAAAATACTTGCTTCTAATTACCCCCCACAACATTCTTATATTTACTTACACTAGGATAAATAAATATATTTTCTTAACAAAATGTGTGCTTTACAATCAAATAAACAAAAATCTATGGCAAAATGCGTTAAAAAATATATTTAATGTTTATTTTGCATAAAAATGCAATACTTAATTAAATAAATATATTCCAGCCTTCACAATAATATACAGCAACATCAATGGACTGAACAACAAGAAACACTTAATATACAATTACATAGAACGCAACGACATTGACTGCTGTCTGTTTGTTGACACCAAGACAAAGACTGGACAAACACCACGCTACAGAAACTGGCAATATATATGTAGACACGGCAATATTATAAACAATGCTAGGGGAGGGGCAACCGTACTAGCAAATCCCAAGATCAAACTTGGAAAGGCCAACCCACCAACACTTAACAACAGACTCAACGATAGCATCCACTTCACTATCCCTTTCTTAGACGACAAAATCCACATTTTCCTCGTATATATCCATCCCTTTTCACCAATCGAACAGACAATACTGACCAAGGCATGCCTCTATAAATATTCAATTATCATTGGAGACTTAAACATGAACAATAATAAAACCAGACAGCTTGAAACAATCCTCGGAAACTCTGACTTTGTGAAAGTTGAAATTCCACCAACGTTTTTAATGCCTGACAACCCGGACTCTACACCTGACGTCTTTCTACATACAAAAAACCTTGACATAAATATCAACAACGTGAAATTGACAAACGAGCTTGGGTCGGACCATCTAGGAATGACCTTTGAACTTGACATTGATCAAACTCCACTGACTAACATAGAACTAAATAAAAAACTTAATCTACAGAGAACAGATTTAGACAAAGTAAAACAATTCATACACAATTTTGTACAAACAGGCGATATATCCATTGAGACGATTCAACAACAACTGACGCAGGCTGTCGAAAAATACACACCACTGATAAAAAAAAGCTTCTTTCAGCACGCATTGCCGAGGTTTATTGTTGAAATAAATAATATTCCAAATGCTATTTCAATAGTCGTTCGCTTTGGTTTTTTTTTTACGTTTAGTTTATGAAGACAGCAAGCGATATACCGAGAGTCTAATAATGTAAACAGTCAATTTATGCTTATGTAAAACGATAATCGTTGTTTAGAAAATGGAGTAAGTCAGTTGCCCTCGTGCCTCTCGAGATTTCGGTCGTTGTCTCTTCCTTTACCATTCATCAATTACATATTTTTCTTTTACTATTCAACTGTGTTTCATTAAAATCCACTGGCAAATCCAACAGGTTATGGGCCCAGGTACCAAGACAGTTGAGGACAATAAATTATAAATCGTTAAGTAATTCGCGTAACTGACTGTATAGTAGTGTAGTGTAAAGAGATCAGTGTGTTTAAAGACGAAAGTGCAACGACAACAAAAATGGCAACTTATACAAACACCGAAATTGTGAAATTTGATGGGTCGAATTTTCAGTTATGGAAGTTCAGTGTCTCCATAATACTAAAGTCGAAGAAACTTCTTGAACTAGTGGATGGAAGTGTTTCCCAACCACAAGATACCTCTTCAGCAGACTGGAAGTCTTGGGACGACAAGAATTCTAAGGCGGAAGTGATACTTCTCACTTCCATAGCACCCCACCAACTAGAATGTTTGGTGAATTGCAAAAATGCTGCAGAGATGTGGGCAAAACTCATATCAATACATGAGCAGAGAACCGAAATTTCCAAAGAGCTTTTATGGCAGAGATTCTATGACTATAGAATGAAGGAGAGTGACTCAATTGCAAATCATATCACTAAGATGGAAAGTATGATTAGAAACCTCAACGATGTCAAGGAAATTGTAAGCGAAAGTGCAATGTGCTCAAAAACACTGAGCAGTTTACCGGAAAAATACAATAACTTCAAAACAGCGTGGGACTCAGTAACATTGCAGGAACAGACATTTACCAATTTAATAGCTCGTCTTCTGAAAGAAGAATTGAGAATGTCAAACTCGGAAGATGAAACGAATAAATTAGCACTACAAGTAAAAGTTCTGCAAGACAAATTAGATAAACAAGTTAAGTTCAATAATCAACAAAACGGAACAAAAACAAAACACATAGCTGAACTCAAGAAAAAGACTCTATGCAACTATTGTAAAAAAAGAGGACATTGGGCCAGAGAATGCAGGAAACGAATTTCTGACGAAAAGAAGAAGAATGATCTAGGTAACTCTAGTTTAGCTTATGTATGCGATCTATCATTGCTGTACTCAGCCAGCTCTGACAATGATCAAGAAAAGTGGATATGCGATTCAGGTGCTAGTATGCACATGACAAGCCAATTAACGTGGTTTTCAAAATTAGAGCATCTAGAGAAGCCTTTGTCAGTAAAAATTGCAAATAATAAAATAATATTCGCTACAGGAAAAGGCACCATAAACCTACAAGCTAAAGTAAATAATGAGTGGCATAATAGAACCATGGAAAACGTTCTATATATTCCTGAATTGAAAAGAAACCTTTTTTCAGTTGGTGTTATGACCGATAAAGGTTTCACACATCATGCCAATCAGCATAAATGTGAGTTTCAAGATTCAGATGGCAATTTATCATGTGTCGGTATCAGGAGTAATAACTTATGGTATATGCTCTTAAGAGTGAAACCAGATATCCAATGCAATGTGACAAAGACCGATTCATTAAGACTATGGCACGAAAGATTGGGTCATATACATTTTAATGAACTCTTAAAAATAAAAGGTCTTAATTTTGATTCTGAAGCCGAATATTTTTGTGAGGCCTGTCAGCTAGGAAAACAGTCTCGAAAGTCGCATAAACAAAACATTCATAAAATTAAAAATGACAAGCCTAGACCTGGAGAAAAGATATACAGTGATGTTTGTGGGCCTATGAATGTTCCGTCGCCCAGTGGATCACGTTTCTTTGTACTGTTTAAAGATCATTGTACTGACTATAGAAATGTCTATTTCCTAAAACATAAGTCGGAAGTTTTTACTAGATTTAAGGAATACAAAGCCCTTATAGAGAAGCAAACAGGCAACAAACTAAAAGTTTTTAAAAGCGATAATGGGACTGAATATATAAATGAAATTTTTAAGCAATATTTCAAAGCAGAGGGAATTTTACCTGAAAAATCAGCACCATATACACCTCAGCAAAATGGTACAGCAGAAAGGGAAATACGAACCATAGTAGAATCTGCCCGTTCCATGTTAAGTAATAAAAAGATTGCGACTGAATTGTGGTCTGAAGCAGTAAACACTGCTGTATATATATTAAATAGAGCCACAATAAATCACGCATCAAACATGTCGCCTATTGAAGCGTTTATAGGGATAAAACCTGAAATAAAACATACAAGAGTATTTGGGAGTGTAGCATATATGATGATACCAACACAACTGCGTACCAAATGGGATGACAAAAGTAGAAAACTGTTATTCGTAGGATATGATGGAATTTCAAATAATTTTAGATTATGGGATGCAAATAAAAGAAGAATTTACATTAGCTGTGATGTCAATTTTAATGAAACTAAAGAAACCGACATTTCAGAATTGAATCAAAATTTTACTCCGCTAATATGTGAATTTGGCGATGATATTACAGAAGAAGTTGAACAAGAAAACGGGGATGAGCAACAAGTTGAAGAAAGATAAAGACAAAAAGATTTAGGTGAAAACAGTAGAATCTTAAGGGATAGAAGCACACTAAAACGTCCAGATTACTATGATCCTGCTGTGTATTGCTCAACTCTGAATCCAGAAACCTACCAAGAAGCAATTCAATGTGAAGAGAGGGTAGAATGGAAAATAGCAATGAAACAAGAAGTTGAGGCTTTGAATAAAAATAATACTTGGATTTTAGTGCCAAAACCAATCAATGTTTCAGTTATTGACAATAAGTGGGTATATACTGTGAAACATGACTCTAAAAGTGTTCGTTTCAAAGCGCGATTAGTGGCAAAGGGCTATACTCAACAAAAAGGTATAGATTATGGTGAGACTTTTTCGCCGGTAGTGCGCTAAGATTCAATTCGCCTCTTACTCGCGTTAGCAGCTGAAAAAGACTTAAAATTGATACATTTCGATGTGCAAACAGCATTTTTAAATGGTGACTTGACAGAGACAATTTATATGAGGCAACCATATGGATATGAAGATCAAGAACATCCAGACTATGTATGCGAATTAAAGAAAAGCATTTATGGACTCAAGCAAGCGTCTCGTTGTTGGAATAATAAGTTTGTGAGCTTTCTGGAATCATATAATTTTAAACAATTGGAAAGTGACCAGTGCGTGTTTATCGGACAATTTCGCGAAAACCCCATTTATCTAGGACTTTATGTTGATGATGGACTTGTAATGTCAAAATCACAAGATGCAATAGACGATTTAATAATGAACTTAAAAGGTGATTTTAACATTACAGTAGGGGATATAAGATGTTTTGTAGGACTGGAAATAGTGTGTGACAGTGAAAAGGGAACAATATCTATTAATCAGAAACAATACATTGAGAAAATTTTAAACAAGTTTAACATGAATGAGGCAAAACCGACAAATATTCCAGCCGAGCCAGGTGCAAGCCTACAATCACCATCAGAAAACACCGAGGTGAGAAATGAGCCATATCGTGAGGCAGTTGGTTCTCTCATATTTTTAGCTACCGTAAGTAGACCAGATATTGCTTACAGTGTTAGCCAAGTTAGTCGCTTTGTCAATAATTGGAGTCAACAACATTGGTTCGCAGTTAAGAAAATTTTGCGTTACCTGAAGTACACAGTTGATTATAAAATAGTGTATAAAAGGACTGGAAATATTAACGTGCATGGCTATACAGATGCCGATTATGCGGGTTTTCAAGAGACTCGCAAGTCAACTAGTGGATACATTTTCATGATGGCAAATGGTCCAATCACTTGGACAAGCCAGAGACAAAGCATCGTAGCTCAATCAACAACGGAAGCAGAATATGTTTCTCTAGCTCTAGGAGGAAAGGAAGCAATATGGTTGAAATCATTTCTTAATGAATTAGGAATCCCTCAGAAGGTGGTAACCATAAAAGTGGATAATCAATCTGCTATTAAACTTGCAAAGAATCCTGAGTTTCATAAAAGAACAAAGCATATCGATGTTCGTTTTCATTTTATTCGGGACTTGGTAAACCATGGTGAGATCGAATTAGTATTTGTGGAAAGTAAAAATCAACTAGCAAATATTCTCACCAAACCTTTATCGAAGAGTGTATTTTTGAATAATGTTAAGATGATAAATATTGAATAACATTTGGAATAAGAGGGAATGTTGAAATAAATAATATTCCAAATGCTATTTCAATAGTCGTTCGCTTTGGTTTTTTTTTTACGTTTAGTTTATGAAGACAGCAAGCGATATACCGAGAGTCTAATAATGTAAACAGTCAATTTATGCTTATGTAAAACGATAATCGTTGTTTAGAAAATGGAGTAAGTCAGTCGCCCTCGTGCCTCTCGAGATTTCGGTCGTTGTCTCTTCCTTTACCATTCATCAATTACATATTTTTCTTTTACTATTCAACTGTGTTTCATTAAAATCCACTGGCAAATCCAACATTTATTCTGAGGCTAATCAAACAGAAAAGAGACCTATACAGACAGTATACACTATTACAGGACAATGAACTAAAACGGACGCTAAACAAACTCAACAGAAATATCAAGACTCTAATTTACGAATACAGACAGGACAAATGGCTGAAAGCTTGCCAGGAGATAGAAAACGATAGAGGCAAATCGTACTGGCAGAAAATAAAAAAACTGTCTCGGTACAAATCGAATAATATCACTGCATACATCCACGAAAACGGACATCAACTGTACACAGACCAACAAAAAGCTGACGCATTCGCCAGACACTATCAGGGGACTTTCAGTAACTCAACCAACCCAAACTTTGACCAACAGACATGGGAAGAGATAAACGACTGGTACGACAATTACTTTGAGACAGTCCCAAACAACCTAAACAATCTAATTACTGACGCGGAATACGACGAAGGACTGACCCACCTCAAAAATACAGCACCAGGAAAGGACATGATAAAGAGCCAAATACTAAAAAACCTAACACCAGAATCCCACGATGTAATGTTGAGAGCTCTAAACCACCATATGACCAATAACACAATACCAGACTGTTGGAAAAGAGGCATAATTATACCGATCCCGAAAAACGGACAAGGCAACTCACAAGTACAGAACTACCGACCTATTACGCTGCTTCCAGTTTTAAGTAAACTATTTGAAAACATCATAAAAAACAGACTTGACGAACATTTAGCACGACACATACCGATTTACCAATTTGGATTTAAGAAGAAGCAATCAACAATTCACCCTCTTTTTACCTTGACGAACAATATACAGACCACACAACTAAACAACAACAAATCAGCCTGCCTATTTATGGACATCAATAAGGCTTTTGATAGTGTTTGGCATAAAGGACTTCTATACAAACTACACCGACTTAACACACCGAAATACTTAGTTCACATAGTAAAAAATTTACTTGACGATAGACTACTTGAAGTTCGAATTGATAACACGCTCTCATTCCCGTTCTCCCCACAGCAAGGCCTGCCCCAGGGCTCGCCCCTCTTCCCTTTACTTTACAACATATATTGCCACGACATTTATAACCACAACTTACTGAACAAAAACGACATAGACTTAACGGCGTACATATTACAATATGCTGACGACACGGCGCTGGTAGTACATGACAAAACGACAAAGAAAGCCGTAGACCGATTGCAGATGCTAATGGACGACACTATGACCTGGTTTTATAAGTGGAGGCTAACACCGAATCCCGCTAAGAACCAGCTTTTACTGACAAATCACAGAACTAAGGAAAACTCCCCGACACTTACAGCAGACGGACATACAATACACCCCACTAACGACGTAAAATACCTGGGCGTAACTATAGACCACAAATTGAAATTTAACAAACATGTACAAAACATAAGGACAGAAATTACGAGACGAACAAAACACTTTCGATCACTGACATACAAAAACAAGGGAATCAGCACGAAGACAGCGACAAGAATTTACAAATCGATCTGCAGACCCCTTTTAGACTACGGACATATAGTGAGAACAAACGCTACCGAAAAAACCAAAAGACATATACAGATAACAGAACAAATCGCTCTGAGACTCATCACTAAAATAAGACATCCTGATAATCCTCTGCACAACCCCTCCACACAATTACTATACGAGCGTACGAACATGACAAAAATAACGGACAGATTATCACAAATACAGACAAAATGGAAAAACAACCGACACAACTGGACAATACTTAACCCACTTTGCCTCAGACGACAAACACGACATTCCCACTTTCTCTCCCCTCCTAATACGTTGCACGAAGAACTGAGTGAAGATATACAATAATATATATATTTTTTTTTTTACATCTCCAAATGTATATCGTTTTGACCACTCTTTGTGTAGACTTAGGCACTTGGCTATGTAACAAGGGCAGAAAGACCAGTATGGTCGATAGCCTATTTCGTATGAAATAAAGATTATATATATATATATATATATATATATATATATATAAATATATTCTGGCTTCAAACCCAAACACTCTACGATACATCCACTCTTCGTACTGACCAACAACATTCAATCGACTCATCTAGACGGCGGGAAAACTGCCAGTCTATTCATGGACATCAACAAAGTCTTTGACAGTGTCTGGCACAGGGGACTATTACACAAACTTCACCAGATACAAACTCCTGACTATCTACTACAAATAATCAAAACACTACTAGAAAACAGACAATTACAAGTAAAAATAAACCAGACTTGCTCCTCCCTTTTTTCTCAGGAACAAGGTTTCCCACAGGGCTCTCCACTCTCCTCGCTACTGTATAATGTATATTGCCACGACATATACAACCACAATTTACAAAACAAAGGAGAAATAGACAAAACGGCCTACATACTACAATACGCAGACGACACAGCAATCATTGTACATGACAAAAACACAAAAAAGCGACAGATAGACTACAACTACTGACAGACTCCACAATGAAGTGGTTCTACAAATGGCAACTAACACCGAACGCCAACAAAAACCAACTTCTACTATCAAATCAAAAAATTAAAACCAACTCACCGAAGATCATGGCGGACGGTCAAATAACAAAACCCACAAACGACATTAAATATCTAGGAATTACTATAGACAACAAGACGAAGTTTACAAAACACCTGAACAATACTAGAGCAGAGGTTAAGAGAAAAGCAAAACACTTTAGGTCACTGTCATACAAAAACAAGGGAATTAGCACAAAATCAGCAACCATAATATACAAATCCATTTGCCGACCCCTGCTAGAATACGGACACATCCTAAGAGCCAACGCAAGGACCAAAACCAAACAACACATACAAATAACGGAACAAATCGCAATAAGAACAATTACAAAAATACGACATCCGGTAAACACACTGCACAATCCGCCCAATCAACTTCTATACGAACGAACGAACTTAACTAAAATCACAGACAGAATCCTACAACTACAACCCAAATGGGCAACGAACCCCAATAATAGGGCAATACTAGACGCACTATGCCTGACGAGACAAAAAACCACTTCCCAATTCCTATTCCCGTCCCATTCGCTATATGAAATCTTAAGACAAACCTGACATCAACAAGACTCCCTACTAACAAAACACAAACTGAGAGTTTCTTTTTTTTTTTTCTTCCTGAGGGAAACGTTGGCATGGATACATATAATAGTGTGAAGTTGGGCAGAAAGACCTAACGGTCGATAGCCTATTTCCTAGGAAATAAAGATTGTTATTATTATTATTATTAATTTTACATTTTTCAAAGCAATTTTGGCATTCGGAATTAAAGTCAAAAATTGTATTATTTTTTAAAAGAGCCGTAAGGGGTTTCGTAATTTTAGCGAAATCAGGTACGAATTTCCGATAGTACTCGAACGACCCGAGAAATGATTTAAATTCTTTCTCGTTTCGAGGTTCTGGGAACTTAGTTATTGCTTTCAATTTCTCTGGATCTGGTTTAATTCCTAATTCGGTCAACACATGTCCTAGAAAATTTATTTCTTTTTTCAAAAAATAGCATTTATTTGGCTCTATTTTCAGGTTCGATTTTCGGAGTCTATCAAATATTCGGGATAGTTTTGCACAGTGTTCTTGAAGCAAGTTACTGAAAATTAAAATGTCGTCCATATACCCTGGCCCGCAATAGTCTTGGTACCCTTCTATCAAACGTATATTATTGCCTATTTCTTTTTAACAACTAGTATAATTTTTATTTACACTTTACATATTAATTCATACACTTCTGCTACATTAAATAATATAACTAAGTAAAGATATAATTATCGGCATGTTAAGAAAAAAATATATTTTCGTCCGACGGGTAAAATACAACCTCGCAAAAGTCTTGGTACCTATAACAGAATAAAGTTATATTTATGGTACACACAATGATTAGTACCCTGTTGAGTACCCCTTTAATTTTGTAACTTGTAATAGCCTATTTCGCATTGAATGAACAAGTTTTTTTGTTACATCAGCGGTTATCTTAGACCATACCTCCAAAATAATCCGTTTTAGACATTCTTTATTTTGAACATGGTGCTGACGAATTTTAGACTCTAAAACACGCCATAAATGTTCAATCGGGTTTAAGTCTGGACTCTGAGGAGGTGTTTCCAACAAATGAGGGGTATTATATATGAGCCATTGACGTACGTTGTAGACCTTATGTTTGGGGTCGTTGACTTGCTGGAAGTAAACATCCTCAGCAAGCCCTAACTTTTCTTTAAATTTGTCTTTAAAATGTTGATGAATTTGTTTGTAATTTGTTGATGAAAATGTTGATGGATTCAATGCCGTATTTGACTTTCGCCACACTTTTATGCATCCATCAGATCCAAAAACATTAAATCGACTTTCGTCTGACCAAATCACTTTATCCCAGAAGTCAGGAGAATCATTTTTGTACTCCTGAGCAAATTTCCATCTCTTCAACCTTTTCTGCTTACTAACATATGGCTTCTTGCGAGAGGTAAAACTTTTAAAACCACCTCAATGTAATACTCCGCGAATTGTGTCTTCATGCACTATCTTTCCATATTGTTGCTGCAACTCAGCAGCAATTTTTGGAGCACTTTGTTTGGGATTCTTTTTGACTTCTATGAGTATCCATCTTTCCTCTCGTTGTGCTAATTTCCGTGGGCGGCCCGTTCGAACTTTATTTTGAATTCTTCCTTCAGTATAATGTCGATTAATAACTTTTTGAATTGTGGATTTACTTCTTTTTAAAATATTTCCAATTTCAGTATAGGATTTTCCTTCTTTATGTAAATTTATTGCAATTTTGCGTTCACTAATATTTAATTCTGTTCGTGTCATTTTAAAGTTAACAGAAGTAAACTTAAACTGATAACAAATTTGATTTCAATATATTATGTACATATTTAGACCTACCTTGGCTGTTCTTTCTTTTTTTGCAATATCGTCAAAAATAAAAATAAAAATACTTTAACGCGTATCAAGACTTTTGCGAGGTTGTATTTTGCCCGTCGGACAAAAATGTATTTTTTTCTTAACATGCCGATAATTATATCTTTATTTAGTTATATTATTTAATGTAGCAGAAGTGTATGAATTAATATGTAAAGTGTAAATAAAAATTATACTAGTTGTTAAAAAGAAATAGGCAATAATATACGTTTGATAGAAGGGTACCAAGACTATTGCGGGCCACTGTATATTAGAGTTTCCTCATTAATTAGGCTCCGAAAAACGTAGTTCATTACTCTTTGAAATGTAGATGGTGAGTTCTTTAACCCAAAGGGCATGCGCAAAAACTCAAAATGTCCGATACTAGTGCTAAAGGCTGCTTTCTCTATGTATGTTTTTTCCATCTCTATTTGGTGGAAGCCAGAGGCTGGATCGATAACGGTGAAGTATTGGGCTTTCCCAAGTCAAAAATTTCGTCTATTCGAGGAATAGGAAATCTATCGAGTTTTGTGATTTTATTAAGCTCACGGTAATCTATTACTATCCTCCATTTAGGCTGAGCAGAATTATTTTGTTTTTTAGGGACAATCCACACGAGAGAATTCCACGAAGAAAAGGAAGAACGGATTATATTATCTAATAGATTTGAAAGGGCGTGTAAAGATTTGTACGTAAAATGTGCCCCAAGAGATATCATGTTGAATTTTTCACCAAAATTTCCTATGTTTACGAAAACCTACCTGCCAAAATTTCAATCCCCTAGGCCCCACCGTTTGAGGTTGAGAAGGGGTAAAAGCAAAAATTTTAAATTGGGATATCTGTGGAACCGCTTATCGTACAACGTGGATTCAAATATATTTTTCTAACATACCCTCAGTTCACGTTACCATTTTTTTTCAGATCTTTCAAGTAAGGGCAAAGGACTGAAAATTAAAAAAAAAATTGTTTTTATTACTTTTGTCTACTTATTAGTCTGGTACACCAATCATAATTTTACACCGTGTAGAGGACATTTCGAAGCACCTATTCAATTTTTTTCAGATCTCTAAAAAGGGTACTTGGTACCTAAAACCGAGAAAACCCGCCAACGAACCTTATTTACAATCGATATACGTTTCCAAAATAGTAGCCTTAGTGCTCTGTTGTGTATGGTATAAATAATATTATTGTCTGTTAGGATTATAATAAATAACCATATATGAAATTTGAATCCCTTTCGGCATCTTTAATGTTAGTTTTAAGACCAATATCGTTTTACTGTTGAACGCATCATCCAAAGGATAGATTTGTATGTTTGCTTAATCAGCATTAAGCTAATGATTTTTGTTTTGGTTCTTTTCCTTTTTAGGAATAATACAGTCGTTTCTAAGCTTTAATACCATACACTAGTCTAATAAACTTCTTATTAAAACGTTACGAAAAATTTTTCTTTAACATTATCTACCCCAATAATACTTTGAAATGAAAAAACTTGTATTTGTACAAAAACGATATAGAATTAATAATAATGAATATTTTCAGAATAATATGGGCGCACATATGTTATTTTTAGGTATTTCAAACCTTTGGATATACAAGTATATTAATGTTGATTCTTTTTTTTATTGTTTGTGTAGCTTGACAAATATGGGATACTTGGAGATTTTACGGCCTGTCTCGACAACAGACCGAGAAAGTATTCGGCGGAAAACAGATCTCCTGTTAAAATTACTAAATACAATAAATTTTTTTTTCAATTATGGATTCGTTACCTTCGACTTCAACATCCATTCGGAGTGCAAAGTGCCCAATTTGTTCTCGTTCAGTGAATAAAGTGAAAGTAAAATCAAAAGTTATCAGCAATCCCGAAGATGTGTCATCATATGTAAAAGTATTTTGTGTTCCTGTACAAGAGGGAAACGTCGTTTGCGGAAGATGACGCATTTATTTTTATAAGAAAAGAAAGGCCGTTGTGGAAGTTCAAAACGATGTAGCTAAAGATAGCCCTGATAGTAATCTTTTAAGTGAGGCAGATGTTTCCATTTATGACAGTGATTCAAGTACTTCCGCACCTGAGGATTTCAGCGATGTCACAGCTAAATGTTCTATAACTAATGAGCAGCATGTTCCTGCCGAACCATTAAAACGCGTGGAAATAGATAGAACTGTGATAACCCACAGATATTGTGGATATCTGTGGACGTACAAATAATTTTGTTACAACTCCCAAGAGAGCTCGTTTCCAATGTTATGTGAAAAGGAGAATTTTTGTCCCATCGGGCAACCGATGTCGTCCGAGTCACTTGATTTTTTTTTTTAATATTTATATAAATTTTATATTAAAACTGGTCCAACAGACCAACCATTAATTTATCTCTAATGAATCTTTGACCTACTATTAATACAAAAATTCAGCCACTGGTGCCCTTTTGTTAAGGTTATGAGGCTGGGTAACCGCTACAGTTATTAATTATTGTAACTAACACAACTCTTAAATGAGCTCAAAAGGTTTTGTCCTTTTTAATCGTCGAAGTTTGTCATTATTTTCCAGTAACTGGATTGCTTCTGGGTTAATGTGTTGATGCAGCTTTGCCTCATGTTTTGTGGCAAGACGTCGGATTTCTTCTCAGACACCTAGGACACCTAGATCGCGATGGATGTCCGTGTTGCGGGCATACCACGGGGCATTTACGATATTCCGCAGTACTTTGTTTTGAAACTTTTGTAATACTTCAACGTTCGTATTTTTGGTACACCCCCAGAGTTGGATACCATAATGCCAGATCGGTTTAAGGATCTGATTATAAATCAATACTTTATTGTATATTGACAATTGAAAGTTTCTTCCCAGTAGCCAATACAATTTTCTATATTTAAGGTCAAGCTCCTGCCTTTTTTTTTGACATGCTCCTTCCATCTCAGCTTGACATCCAAGGTCATACCGAGGTATTTAGCACTATTCTCAACGGAGATTAATCTGTTATTAATGGATACTGGTATACTGTGCACTATCCTCTTGTTCGTAAAGTTAACTTGAACGCACTTCGTTTCGTTGATCTTCATTTTCCAATCTTTGGTCCAGTTGTATATAAGATTACTTGCTTCTTGGAGTTTTTCAGTAGCACTAATAGAGGTTTCGTCGACTGTTAGTATTGCTGTATCATCGGCAAACGTGGCAATGGTAGAATAATTCGGTTGCGGAAGATCACTCGTGTAAAGCAGGTATAGCACTAGTCCCAGCACGGAACCCTGTGGAACACCCGCATTTACGTTTTTTATTTCAAAATATTCATCCTCGTGCCTAATTCGAAATGTGCTGTCAGATACATATGGCTCTAACAAATCTACATAACATCTTGGTAACAGTAACTTGTTTAATTTATAGATTAGGCCTTCATCCCACACTCTATCGAACGCCTGAGCAACGTCGACAAAAAGTGTTGTGCAAATTTTCCTTTCTTCCAGAGCATTTTCTATGATGTCAGTGATTCTGTGGACTTGGTCTATTGTAGAGTGTTTTTGTCTAAACCCAAATTGGTGGTCCGGAATAAGGTTTTTATTTTCAATCAGAGGTTTAATCCTTTTTAAGATCAGTTTTTCAAATAATTTAGAGATTATCGGCAATAAAGAGATGGGCCTATAAGATGTGACTTCATTAGGTGGCTTGCCTGGTTTGGGAATCACAATTACTTCTGCCATTTTCCACGAAGTGGGGAAATGTTTCAATCTGATTGCCGCATTGTAAATGTGTGTTAATTTAACAATGCCTTTCCTAGGTAGTTGTTTTAGGATTTCTCCCGTAATTAAATCAAATCTTGGTGCTTTCTTGGTGTTTAAATTTGTTTTAATTTTCGTAAAAATTTCATTTGGAGTAATGTGACTAAACGGCTCATTATCTTGATTAATTATTTTTTCTTGGACTTCAACATCAGACGGCATGTCATTTGGTTGAAATGTGTCCTCTAAATGTAAGACAAATGCCTCAGCTTTTTGTTTGTTGTCGCGTGCCCATAATCCGTCATTTTATTTATGGGAGGAACATGAGTAGTAGGCCTCCGCAATCTTTTGGCAGTTCTCCATAATGAATAATCTGTTTCGCTATCAGCCGTTAGGTCATTTAGATACAAATTAATTGAGACTTCTTTAATTTTTAAAATTTCTCTTTTCAGGGATTGAGCTTTGTTATTAAGAATATTTTTATCTGCGGAATCTCTGGTTAGCTGCCATTTTCTTCTGGCTTTCCGTTTTTCTCGAATAAGCTGTCTTATCTCGGCAGGGTAATTGTTCCCTTTTGTTTTATACATGATTTCTTTAGTGTTATTCCAAGCTGTTTGTTGTGATAGAGTTGTAAAATGCTCAACGTCTATTTCCAGTTGATTAATTGTTTTGAATTGCACTTTTAGATTAATGTTGCGTTCTAATTCACATTTAAAAGTTTCCCAATCTGTGCTTCTATTGACTAAAGTAGTCCTTATCTCCTTTTTAATGATAGTTTCACTCATAGTGACTACTACAGCTGAGTGGTCCGAATTGAGTTCGAAGCTTTCGTGGACATCTAAAAAATTTGTTGATATTTTCCGTGATATGAAAAAGTCTAGTAGATCAGGTATTTTGTTTGTATCTGTAGGCCAATATATGGGTTTTCCTGTTGAGTGAATGTTGCATCCTAACTCCTTTATGACAATCCTTAGTCCTTTGCCTTTTGTGATATCCAGTCTAGAGCCAAATTCCGTATACTTGGCATTAAAATTATCCCCTACAATAAACCTTTCACCCAGGTGTTGTAAGATGTTGTTATAATCTTGAGTTTTTAGATTATATCTGGGAGGAAGATAAATTGCTCCAATCAAAAGATTTTGTTTTGTTAATTTAATACCCACAACCGTTAGTTGGGTTAGATTAGACTGAATGTGTTGCTCTTCATAATGATTAATGCTTTCTCTAATGATCACGGCACTACCACCTTTAGCTTGATTTTGCGGATGTATAGTGTGATATACACTGGCGAGCATAAAATTCGGGTCACTTCGAAATTTTCAAATATAAATGTATTGAAAGAGAAGTGATATTTTTCGCTGGCATACCGGCATTGCTTCATGAAATTTCGGATCATTGGAAAATGTTTACGGTTCTGCATGGTTCTACCATGAAAAAAAAAAGATTGATAAAATACCTTCAATATCTATGCATCCTCTTTATCAGTTCCATTCAATAGTTCTTCACTTTAGGCGAATTGGTTAAAGGTGTTCTCTTTAACTTCAAGTTGCGCTAACAGTAGAAAAGCAAAAAATGCCAATTAATAGTGTGATTGCAGCAAGAATTGTAGCCGTTTTAGAAGATGGCAGAGGGCAATGTGAAACTGCCAGAAATGTCGGAGTTAGCCTTTCCAGTGTTCAACGTATCTCTCAACGTTACGCAGAAACGGGGTTACTCACAATGAGACAAGGATCAGGCCGCAGAAGAGCAACCACAGCTAGGGATGACCGATTTTTGGTATCTGCAGTTTTGCGGAATCGCACCGAGACCGCAGTTTCACTGCGAAGTCATCTTGAAGAAGTAAGAAACGTTAACGTCAGTGAATGGACGGTACGTAGGCGATTACACGCTGCCGGATTATCCTCTCGGAACAGGGCTACAGGACCTCCACTTTCTCGCGTTCATCGAATTGCTGGATTACATTTTGCCCACGAATACTTACTTTGGACTTTGGAAGACTGGAGTGCCGTATTGTTCTCAGATGAATCTCGATTTTGTCTTACTGGTTCTGATAGACGTGTGAGAGTGTGGCGACGGCCAGGCGAGAGGTATGCCCAACCATGTATAGCCGAACGTCTTCCATTTGGTGGAGATTCAGTTATGGTCTGGGGAGGAATATCTTCTAATGCCCGTACGGAGTTAGTTTTCATTCAAAATGGATCCCTAACTACGCACAGGTACTTGCTGGAGGTCGTGCAAGATCATGTCATGCCGTTCATGGGGTTTCTGGGGGATAACTCTATTTTTATGCAAGACAATGCTAGGCCTCACGTTGCAAGAATCGTGACCGCTTACATGGATGAGGTTCAAATACGGAGATTTGACTGGCCTGAGCGAAGTCCCGACCTAAATCCCATAGGACATGTTTGGGACGAGATGGGAAGACGTTTTCGCAGTCGTGTACCCGCTCCAAGAACGGCCAGGGAATTGCGAGAATTTCTTCAGGAAATATGGGAAAACCTACCCCAGGATGTTATTCGCAACCTCATTGAAAGCATGCCCCGACGCTTGCAGGCTGTCATAAACGCTAGAGGGGGAAATACGCGATATTAATGTCATTATGAGTTTTTTTTTCGGTAGCACAAAATTGTGTTCAAAAATGTTACAGTGCTTGGGTAATGGACACCTGTACAATACATCGGTTATTTGGGTACAGGATTGTGTTTTTTTTACCATTTACCCTTAACAAGGTTAAAGAACCTCAGAATCGATAAAGGCTATCCTTTTTTATTTTTTTGGAAGTTAGGAAGGCAAAAATTTCGAAAATACTAAAGTGACCCGAATTTTATGCTCACCAGTGTATTTTATAGCCTCTAATTTTAATGTACGATTGATTTGTTAGACGCGTTTCAGATATAAGACAGACATCAACGTTTTGCATATTTAGATATAATTGTAATTCTTCAATTTTATTTAAAAGGCCATTGGCATTCCATGTTGTAATTCTTAGATTTTCTAAGTACATAATTTTGTTGTTCTGGGAACTGCCCCGTTCACTTTACCCTCCACACTGGTGAGGCGATTAGAGATAATTTTTAATTCAGACATCATATTCTGCAACATTTGCATCATGGGCCGAGAGTCACTTGTGGGTTGTTTGGGCAGTTGTTGGTGCTGTTGTACACCCTGCTGCTGTTGAAGACGAGCATTATTAGAAGTTGCATTGCTGCCAACAGCTTCATAATAGGCATAATTGGCAATAATTTTTTTAGAAGTAAAAGTTTTCAGTTGTGATCCCTTTCTGACGAGTGTTCTACGCTTTTGTAGTTCTTTTGCAACCTCACATCCTCTATAACTTGAGGGATGGCTCATGTTACAGTTAGCACATTTGTGCTTTGCGTCCCTTGGCAAAGTGCAGTCTAAAGTTAAATGACTGCCAGCACAACAGACACAGACTGGGTTGTTATGACAGTATTTTGCTGTGTGATTAAACTTTTGACAAGTCTTACATTGAGGGATCAGGTTATTTACACGGAGTGCTTCTACTTTGACTTTCATATTTAGTACATAGTGTATATCCGGTCCTGGTGCCTTGTTGTTCGGGAATCGGCGGAAACATTTAAGGATTTCGGAGGGGGTGCATAGGGTGGATTGGTAGATGTGCGGGGGGATGGGGTAAGTTCTATCGATAAATTTGTGGACGACCTCGTCAATCGCAACCTGTTCCCTGTCGACGTTCGGGGTTCCTGCGTGGATCGTGCTCAGGAAACTGGCAAACACCTCGGCCTCCTCCGTATCTGAATCGAATTCTTCGCCATTGTGCCGGATGATGGGCAGTTTTTCATAGTTCCTGCGGAAGTTTCGAGCCATCCTCCATAATGAGTTATCTCGTACATTTAAGCCACGCAGAGTCCTCGACCAGCACTCGTTTCTGTGGGTACTTATTTTTTGTTTGATGGTAACCGTAGGCGGTCCACTTCCCGCCTAAAAGTCTGCCACCTTTTTCGGACATTTTTTTTAAATTTAATTAGATTGGTGATCTGGGAGGGCAAGTTATCCGAAGGAGGCCTGTCCGGTACTTTTTTAGCCAACGCCCTTTGTTGGCTCTGGATCATCTCCGTCAGGTTCCTAATTTCTCGGTCCAGAGCTTCAGGGGTCTCCATTTGATTGGAAATCGTACAATTTTTAGAGATATTAATCCTATAAAGATTCCAATCGAAATTCGCATAGGAATATTTTGTACCGCCGGAACGCGTCCTGAGCTCGTTCCAAGAAACGTGTACCGGGAGATGATCCAAGTTGAGGGCGTTGTCGGTGGTGAGATCTGACAGATCATATAGGTCTCTGCTGATTCCCAGATCTATTGTGGTCGGCGACATTCCGTTAGGCGGGAAATGGGTGGGTGTGCTGGGATACAACAGATGCAAATCCGCGGAATCGGAAATGAAATCCGCGAGAACGGTGCCCCGACTATTCAACCGATGGTTGTTCCACAATCGGTGACGTGCATTGAAGTCTCCCAGCACCAACACCCTTCGGTTCGGAGGGAAGAAGGTATTGAGGTCGGCAGTTGTGAAGTTACGGGTGGGAGGAGCGTATACCCCAAACAGGAGCACACCATTTTCCAGCTGGATGCATACGTGCTCGATGTTTGTGAGGGATTGAGGAAGTCGCTTGTAGTTTATGCGGTTGCGTATGGCAATTGCAACACCCCCGCCCCTTGCGTTTTGTCTGTCGCTTCGCTCTATGGAAAAATTTTTTAAATGGATTTGGTCGACGTCCCGCAATCTTGTCTCCAAGATCACGGCAACGTCGACTTTTTTTATGTTTAGGTAGTGGATCAGTTCGCCTAATTTGGCCTTCAATCCGTTGCAATTCTATTCAACGATATTGAAAACCATTAGATTTAGATTCCAAAACTTTGAATGTCGTTAGTGAAAAATTGCCGACTGGTAATGAATTTTTGCTCAGCCGTTTTACAATTTTTTAGCATAGAAATATAATGATCTAAGGCCAATAACATTTCGTCCATGTTTATCAGGGTATTTAGTTCCGCAAATTTATCTTTTAATACGGTAAACTTATCCTGCGTACTTACATTTTGCACCTCTGGCAGCTTCGATGTTTGTTTATTTTTGCAACCGAGCGTGTTGGGGAAGTTTACATCGTAGTCCTCGCATAGGGGACTGGATGGTCTTGGGATGATTGGCCGCTTTCGTGGAGGTTCTGTTCTCTTGGCCTGTGTGCCACCGATCGAGCGTTGTTCCAATGGCAGACGCCCGTTCCAGACTGGATTCACAGGCAACGGAGCGTCCTTGTAGGTAGGCTTGGTGGATTTCGTTTTCGACAGTGCCTTAATCCTAAATTGATAAACGGGGCATGTTTTATCGAAAGACCTATGCGAATCTCCACAGTTTGCACATTTAATGGCGGCCTCTTCGTTATATTCAGTGATTTCGTGCTCTTGGGCGCACTTGGAGCATCGAAATTTTCTGCGGCAGTTTCTCGCTACATGTCCCCACGTTTGGCATCTACGGCACTGGGTAATGTCGCGTTGGTTCCTCCTGTTCTCCCAGTTGATTCGGACGTTGGAAACTGTCTTGACCTGATTCTGGAGCATTTTTAATGTATAGGTACTATCCATTACTACCAGATACAGGGGGCGATACATAGTTTTCATAAGGTAGACTTCTTTGACTGGGAGGCCGTTCTCCTCAATCAGCTCGCCTTTCACTTCCTCTGGAGGGATGTCTCCCTGTAATCCTCTGAGGACAAAGGCGTGCGTTTTCTCCTGGGATGTGGCGTAGGTGTGGAATTCCAAGTTTCCCAGCTGGAAATTCCGTTTCAGGTTTGTCCAGTCTGTGATGTCTTCCACGTAAACTATCACGGAGTTCTTGGCGTATTTAAGAGTAAATTTATTTTTGACTATCAGCTTGATATTGGCGGTCAAATCTTTGTGGCGGGTGAGTTTACCAGGAACTACTAATGGCGGGGGTTTGTCGGTGCCCTTTTTTGTTCGGATGGTGGCAGATGCCTTGTTATGAATTTGCTGACTGGTCGATGGAACCGCGGTATCATCAAATTCTTCCGTGCGTTCATCCTCTGCTGCTGCCTTATCCGCCAGAGGCTTATATCGGGTAGTCGTTTGGACTACCGTGGGATTGCGGATTACATTTTCCCATTTGATGGTTTTCACTGGGGTTTTGAATCCATCCTGATTAGTATTATTTTGGGAAGCCGTGTCACATTGGTCTATCATCTTAAGCGATGCAGGCCTCGTGTTCTCGGGGATCTGCACTCTTGAGCTCTCCATGTCGCTGGAGGGGTCTGGATTCCGAAAGGAGTGGCTAGGGACGTTCGCTATCACTTGGGTTTTCTTGTTCCTATTTTCAAGGACGCTATTCGATTTCCTATTTTTTGAGTGTTACGTACGGATATGATTCACTACCGTACGGAGTTTTAGAGACCTGTTGTCGTCAAGGGCTTTCTTTACCTTGTTCAAGAGGTCTCTACACCTCTGGCCAGTGTTCTGGCTTTCAACAGAGAGCAGAGTTTTCTATGGCGTTTGATTTTAGCCTCGCTCGTCAGTCCAGAGAATACATCCATCGTTGGATCGCTCGTCGCTATTGCTAGGATCGATTCATATGATCCATCCGAGTGGTGTTCCTCAGTGTTCAAAACACTATTTTCGTTATCTGAGGTTTCACTGTCCATGCACTCTATTAGATGGGGGGTAGGGGTCCCCTTGACAGGGTTCCCTAATAGCGCGCTGGAGTAAACGCACTCACGCGGGGTGAACTTTATTCAAAGAGATAAAAAAACGAAACTAGATTGGCGTATCGTATTCTCGAACTTTGGTGCTTCTTTTGGAATATGGGAAAAAACAAAATTACGACTATACCCAACGAATGCTAGGCAAAGCCTCGGACGGGAACCGGTAGATCAACGTGGTATGGCAGTGGCTTGGTTAAATATGTATCATGGACCGATAAAAAACAGAAGTAACTTGAAGAGTTTAAAAAAAGCAACTGCACGTGGTGTTTCCAGGCAGTCAGCCATCCAGGTACCAACATCACGCCCGACGTCGCTTGACTTCGGTGATCGGATGGGAATCGGTAGACCAACGTGGTATGACAGTTGCTTGGTTAAATATGTATCATGGACCGATAAAAAACAGAAGTAACTTGAAGAGTTTAAAAAAAAGCAACTGCACGTGGTGTTTCCAGGCAGTCAGCCATCCAGGTACCAACAGCACGCCCGACGTCGCTTGACTTCGGTGATCGGACGTTAACCGGTAGATCAACGTGGTATGGCAGTTGCTTGGTTAAATATGTATCATGGGCCGATAAAAAACAGAAGTAACTTGAAGAGTTTAAAAAAAATCAACTGCACGTGGTGTTTCCAGGCAGTCAGCCATCCAGGTACCAACATCACGCCCGACATCGCTTGACTTCGGTGATCGGACGTTAACCGGTAGATCAACGTGGTATGGCAGTTGCTTGGTTAAATATGTATCATGGGCCGATAAAAAACAGAAGTAACTTGAAGAGTTTAAAAACAATCAACTGCACGTGGTGTTTCCAGGCAGTCAGCCATCCAGGTACCAACATCACGCCCGACATCGCTTGACTTCGGTGATCGGACGGGAACCGGTAGACCAACGTGGTATGGAAGTTGCTTGGTAATATGTGTATCATGGGCTGATAAAAAACAGAAGTAACTTGAAGAGTTTAAAAGAAAGCAACTGCACGTGGTGTTTCCAGGCAGACAGCCATCCAGGTACCAACATCACGCCCGACGTCGCTTGACTTCGGTGATCGGATGGGAATCGGTAGACCAACGTGGTATGACAGTTGCTTGGTTAAATATGTATCATGGACCGATAAAAAAACAGAAGTAACTTGAAGAGTTTAAAAAAAGCAACTGCACGAGGTGTTTCCAGGCAGTCAGCCATCCAGGTACCAACATCACGCCCGACGTCGCTTGACTTCGGTGATCGGACGGGAACCGGTAGATCAACGTGGTATGGCAGTTGCTTGGTTAAATATGTATCATGGACCGATAAAAAACAGAAGTAACTTGAAGAGTTTAAATAAAAGCAACTGCACGAGGTGTTTCCAGGCAGTCAGCCATCCAGGTACCAACATCACGCCCGACGTCGCTTGACTTCGGTGATTGGACGGGAACCGGTAGATCAACGTGGTATGGCAGTTGCTTGGTTAAATATGTATCATAGACCGATAAAAAAACAGAAGTAACTTGAAGAGTTTAAAAAAAGCAACTGCACGAGGTGTTTCCAGGCAGTCAGCCATCCAGGTACCAACATCACGCCCGACGTCGCTTGACTTCGGTGATCGGACGTTAACCGGTAGATCAACGTGGTATGGCAGTTGCTTGGTTAAATATGTATCATGGGCCGATAAAAAACAGAAGTAACTTGAAGAGTTTAAAAAAAATCAACTGCACGTGGTGTTTCCAGGCAGTCAGCCATCCAGGTACCAACATCACGCCCGACATCGCTTGACTTCGGTGATCGGACGTTAACCGGTAGATCAACGTGGTATGGCAGTTGCTTGGTTAAATATGTATCATGGGCCGATAAAAAACAGAAGTAACTTGAAGAGTTTAAAAAAAATCAACTGCACGTGGTGTTTCCAGGCAGTCAGCCATCCAGGTACCAACATCACGCCCGACGTCGCTTGACTTCGGTGATCGGATGGGAATCGGTAGACCAACGTGGTATGACAGTTGCTTGGTTAAATATGTATCATGGACCGATAAAAAACAGATGTAACTTGAAGAATTTAAAAAAAGCAACTGCACGTGGTGTTTCCAGGCAGTCAGCCATCCAGGTACCAACATCACGCCCGGCGTCGCTTGACTTCGGTGATCGGACGTTAACCGGTAGATCAACGTGGTATGGCAGTTGCTTGGTTAAATATGTATCATGGGCCGATAAAAAACAGAAGTAACTTGAAGAGTTTAAAAAAAATCAACTGCACGTGGTGTTTCCAGGCAGTCAGCCATCCAGGTACCAACATCACGCCCGACATCGCTTGACTTCTGTGATCGGACGGGAACCGGTAGACCAACGTGGCATGGAAGTTGCTTGGTAATATGTGTATCATGGGCTGATAAAAAACAGAAGTAACTTGAAGAGTTTAAAAGAAAGCAACTGCACGTGGTGTTTCCAGGCAGACAGCCATCCAGGTACCAACATCACGCCCGACGTCGCTTGACTTCGGTGATCGGACGGGAACCGGTAGATCAACGTGGTATGGCAGTTGCTTGGTTAACTATGTATCATGGACCGATGAAAAAACAGAAGTAACTTGAAGAGTTTAAAAAAAGCAACTGCACGTGGTGTTTCCAGGCAGTCAGCCATCCAGGTACCAACATCACGCCCGGCGTCGCTTGACTTCGGTGATCGGACGTTAACCGGTAGATCAACGTGGTATGGCAGTTGCTTGGTTAAATATGTATCATGGGCCGATAAAAAACAGAAGTAACTTGAAGAGTTTAAAAAAAATCAACTGCACGTGGTGTTTCCAGGCAGTCAGCCATCCAGGTACCAACATCACGCCCGACATCGCTTGACTTCTGTGATCGGACGGGAACCGGTAGACCAACGTGGCATGGAAGTTGCTTGGTAATATGTGTATCATGGGCTGATAAAAAACAGAAGTAACTTGAAGAGTTTAAAAAAAATCAACTGCACGTGGTGTTTCCAGGCAGTCAGCCATCCAGGTACCAACATCACGCCCGACGTCGCTTGACTTCGGTGATCGGATGGGAATCGGTAGACCAACGTGGTATGACAGTTGCTTGGTTAAATATGTATCATGGACCGATAAAAAACAGATGTAACTTGAAGAATTAAAAAAAAAGCAACTGCACGTGGTGTTTCCAGGCAGTCAGCCATCCAGGTACCAACATCACGCCCGGCGTCGCTTGACTTCGGTGATCGGACGGGAACCGGTAGATCAACGTGGTATGGCAGTTGCTTGGTTAAATATGTATCATGGACCGATAAAAAACAGAAGTAACTTGAAGAGTTTAAAAAAAAGCAACTGCACGTGGTGTTTCCAGGCAGACAGCCATCCAAGTACCAACATCACGCCCGACGTCGCTTGACTTCGGTGATCGGACGTTAACCGGTAGATCAACGTGGTATGGCAGTTGCTTGGTTAAATATGTATCATGGGCCGATAAAAAACAGAAGTAACTTGAAGAGTTTAAAAAAAATCAACTGCACGTGGTGTTTCCAGGCAGTCAGCCATCCAGGTACCAACATCACGCCCGACATCGCTTGACTTCGGTGATCGGACGGGAACCGGTAGACCAACGTGGTATGGAAGTTGCTTGGTAATATGTGTATCATGGGCTGATAAAAAACAGAAGTAACTTGAAGAGTTTAAAAGAAAGCAACTGCACGTGGTGTTTCCAGGCAGACAGCCATCCAGGTACCAACATCACGCCCGACGTCGCTTGACTTCGGTGATCGGATGGGAACCGGTAGATCAACGTGGTATGGCAGTTGCTTGGTTAAATATGTATCATGGACCGATAAAAAACAGAAGTAACTTGAAGAGTTTAAAAAAAAGCAACTGCACGTGGTGTTTCCAGGCAGTCAGCCATCCAGGTACCAACATCACGCCCGACGTCGCTTGACTTCGGTGATCGGACGGGAACCGGTAGATCAACGTGGTATGGCAGTTGCTTGGTTAACTATGTATCATGGACCGATGAAAAAACAGAAGTAACTTGAAGAGTTTAAAAAAAGCAACTGCACATGGTGTTTCCAGGCAGTTAGCCATCCAGGTACCAACATCACGCCCGACGTCGCTTGACTTCGGTGATCGGACGGGAACCGGTAGATCAACGGGGTATGGCAGTTGCTTGGTTAAATATGTATCATGGACCGATTAACAACAGAAGTAACCTGAAGAGTTTACAAAAATCAACTGCACGTGGTGTTTCCAGGCAGTCAGCCATCCAGGTACCAACATCACGCCCGACGTCGCTTGACTTCGGTGATTGGACGGGAACCGGTAGATCAACGTGGTATGGCAGTTGCTTGGTTAAATATGTATCATGGACCGATAAAAAACAGAAGTAACTTGAAGAGTTTAACAAAAAGCAACTGCACGTGGTGTTTCCAGGCAGACAGCCATCCAGGTACCAACATCACACCCGGCGTCGCTTGACTTCGGTGATCGGACGTTAACCGGTAGATCAACGTGGTATGGCAGTTGCTTGGTTAAATATGTATCATGGGCCGATAAAAAACAGAAGTAACTTGAAGAGTTTAAAAAAAATCAACTGCACGTGGTGTTTCCAGGCAGTCAGCCATCCAGGTACCAACATCACGCCCGACATCGCTTGACTTCGGTGATCGGACGGGAACCGGTAGACCAACGTGGCATGGAAGTTGCTTGGTAATATGTGTATCATGGGCTGATAAAAAACAGAAGTAACTTGAAGAGTTTAAAAGAAAGCAACTGCACGTGGTGTTTCCAGGCAGACAGCCATCCAGGTACCAACATCACGCCCGACGTCGCTTGACTTCGGTGATCGGATGGGAATCGGTAGACCAACGTGGTATGACAGTTGCTTGGTTAAATATGTATCATGGACCGATAAAAAACAGATGTAACTTGAAGAATTAAAAAAAAAGCAACTGCACGTGGTGTTTCCAGGCAGTCAGCCATCCAGGTACCAACATCACGCCCGGCGTCGCTTGACTTCGGTGATCGGAGGGGAATCGGTAGGCCAACGTGGTATGGCAGTTGCTTGGTAATAAGTGTATAATGGGCAGATAAAAAACAGAAGTAACTTGAAGAGATTAAAAAAAATCAACTGCACGTGGTGTTTCCAGGCAGTTAGCCATCCAGGTACCAACATCACGCCCGACGTCGCGTGAATTCGGTGATCGGACGGAAACCGGTAGATCAACGTGGTATGGCAGTTGGTTGGTTAAATATGTATCATGGACCGATAAAAAACAGAAGTAACTTGAAGAGTTTAAATAAAAGCAACTGCACGAGGTGTTTCCAGGCAGTCAGCCATCCAGGTACCAACATCACGCCCGACGTCGCTTGACTTCGGTGATCGGACGGGAACCGGTAGATCAACGTGGTATGGCAGTTGCTTGGTTAACTATGTATCATGGACCGATGAAAAAACAGAAGTAACTTGAAGAGTTTAAAAAAAGCAACTGCACATGGTGTTTCCAGGCAGTTAGCCATCCAGGTACCAACATCACGCCCGACGTCGCTTGACTTCGGTGATCGGACGGGAACCGGTAGATCAACGTGGTATGGCAGTTGCTTGGTTAACTATGTATCATGGACCGATGAAAAAACAGAAGTAACTTGAAGAGTTTAAAAAAAGCAACTGCACATGGTGTTTCCAGGCAGTTAGCCATCCAGGTACCAACATCACGCCCGACGTCGCTTGATTTCGGTGATCGGACGGGAACCGGTAGATCAACGGGGTATGGCAGTTGCTTGGTTAAATATGTATCATGGACCGATTAAAAACAGAAGTAACCTGAAGAGTTTAAAAAAAATCAACTGCACGTGGTGTTTCCAGGCAGTCAGCCATCCAGGTACCAACATCACGCCCGACATCGCTTGACTTCGGTGATCGGAAGGGAATCGGTAGACCAACGTGGTATGGCAGTTGCTTGGTTAAATATGTATCATGGACCGATAAAAAACAGAAGTAACTTGAAGAATTTAAGTAAAAGCAACTGCACGAGGTGTTTCCAGGCAGTCAGCCATCCAGGTACCAACATCACGCCCGACGTCGCTTGACTTCGGTGATCGAACGGGAACCGGTAGATCAACGTGGTATGGCAGTTGCTTGGTTAAATATGTATCATGGACCGATTAAAAACAGAAGTAACCTGAAGAGTTTAAAAAAAATCAACTGCACGTGGTGTTTCCAGGCAGTCAGCCATCCAGGTACCAACATCACGCCCGACGTCGTTTGACTTCGGTGATCGGATGGGAATCGGTAGACCAACGTGGTATGGCAGTTGCTTGGTAATAAGTGTATCATGGGCTGATAAAAACAGAAGTAACTTGAAGAGTTTAAAAAAAAGCAACTGCACGTGGTGTTTCCAGGCAGTCAGCCATCCAGGTACCAACATCACGCCCGACGTCGTTTGACTTCGGTGATCGGATGGGAATCGGTAGACCAACGTGGTATGGCAGTTGCTTGGTAATAAGTGTATCATGGGCTGATAAAAACAGAAGTAACTTGAAGAGTTTAAAAAAAAGCAACTGCACGTGGTGATTCCAGGCAGACAGCCATCCAGGTACCAACATCACGCCCGACGTCGCTTGACTTCGGTGATCGGACGGGAACCGGTAGATCAACGTGGTATGGCAGTTGCTTGGTTAAATATGTATCATGGACCGATTAAAAACAGAAGGAACTTGAAGAGTTAAAAAAAAAGCAACTGCACGTGGTGTTTCCAGGCAGTCAGCCATCCAGGTACCAACATCACGCCCGACGTCGCTTGACTTCGGTGATCGGACGGGAACCGGTAGACCAACGTGGTATGGCAGTTGCTTGGTTAAATATGTATCATGGACCGATAAAAAACAAAATGAACTTGAAGAGTTAAAAAAAAGCAACTGCACGTGGTGTTTCCAGGCAGTCAGCCATCCAGGTACCAACATCACGCCCGACGTCGCTTGACTTCGGTGATCGGACGGGAACCGGTAGATCAACGTGGTATGGCAGTTGCTTGGTTAAATATGTATCATGGACCGATTAAAAACAGAAGGAACTTGAAGAGTTAAAAAAAAAGTAACTGCACGTGGTGTTTCCAGGCAGACAGCCATCCAGGTACCAACATCACGCCCGACGTCGCTTGACTTCGGTGATCGGACGGGAACCGGTAGATCAACGTGGTATGGCAGTTGCTTGGTTAAATATGTATCATGGACCGATTAAAAACAGAAGGAACTTGAAGAGTTAAAAAAAAAGCAACTGCACGTGGTGTTTCCAGGCAGTCAGCCATCCAGGTACCAACATCACGCCCGACGTCGCTTGACTTCGGTGATCGGACGGGAACCGGTAGACCAACGTGGTATGGCAGTTGCTTGGTTAAATATGTATCATGGACCGATAAAAAACAAAATGAACTTGAAGAGTTAAAAAAAAGCAACTGCACGTGGTGTTTCCAGGCAGTCAGCCATCCAGGTACCAACATCACGCCCGACGTCGCTTGACTTCGGTGATCGGACGGGAACCGGTAGACCAACGTGGTATGGCAGTTGCTTGGTTAAATATGTATCATGTACCGATAAATAACAAAATGAACTTGAAAAGTTAAAAAAAAGCAACTGCACGTGGTGTTTCCAGGCAGTCAGCCATCCAGGTACCAACATCACGCCCGACGTCGCTTGACTTCGGTGATCGGACGGGAACCGGTAGATCAACGTGGTATGGCAGTTGCTTGGTTAAATATGTATCATAGACCGATAAAAAAACAGAAGTAACTTGAAGAGTTTAAAAAAAGCAACTGCACGAGGTGTTTCCAGGCAGTCAGCCATCCAGGTACCAACATCACGCCCGACGTCGCTTGACTTCGGTGATCGGACGGGAACCGGTAGATCAACGGGGTATGGCAGTTGCTTGGTTAAATATGTATCATGGACCGATTAAAAACAGAAGTAACCTGAAGAGTTTACAAAAATCAACTGCACGTGGTGTTTCCAGGCAGTCAGCCATCCAGGTACCAACATCACGCCCGACATCGCTTGACTTCGGTGATCGGAAGGGAATCGGTAGACCAACGTGGTATGGCAGTTGCTTGGTTAAATATGTATCATGGACCGATAAAAAACAGAAGTAACTTGAAGAGT
This sequence comes from Euwallacea fornicatus, assembly GCF_040115645.1. Taxonomy (NCBI): domain Eukaryota; kingdom Metazoa; phylum Arthropoda; class Insecta; order Coleoptera; family Curculionidae; genus Euwallacea; species Euwallacea fornicatus. The sequence continues at coordinate 336,869 of NW_027096053.1, read as the reverse complement.
TTAAGTAAAAGCAACTGCACGAGGTGTTTCCAGGCAGTCAGCCATCCAGGTACCAACATCACGCCCGACATCGCTTGACTTCGGTGATCGGAAGGGAATCGGTAGACCAACGTGGTATGGCAGTTGCTTGGTTAAATATGTATCATGGACCGATAAAAAACAGAAGTAACTTGAAGAGTTTAAGTAAAAGCAACTGCACGAGGTGTTTCCAGGCAGTCAGCCATCCAGGTACCAACATCACGCCCGACGTCGCTTGACTTCGGTGATTGGACGGGAACCGGTAGATCAACGTGGTATGGCAGTTGCTTGGTTAAATATGTATCATGGACCGATAAAAAACAGAAGTAACTTGAAGAGTTTAACAAAAAGCAACTGCACGTGGTGTTTCCAGGCAGACAGCCATCCAGGTACCAACATCACGCCCGACGTCGCTTGACTTCGGTGATCGGACGGGAACCGATAGATCAACGTGGTATGGCAGTTGCTTGGTTAAATATGTATCATGGACCGATAAAAAACAGAAGTAACTTGAAGAGTTTAAATAAAAGCAACTGCACGAGGTGTTTCCAGGCAGTCAACCATCCAGGTACCAACATCACGCCCGACGTCGCTTGACTTCGGTGATAGGACGGGAACCGATAGATCAACGTGGTATGGCAGTTGCTTGGTTAAATATGTATCATGGACCGATAAAAAACAGAAGTAACTTGAAGAGTTTAAATAAAAGCAACTGCACGAGGTGTTTCCAGGCAGTCAACCATCCAGGTACCAACATCACGCCCGACGTCGCTTGACTTCGGTGATCGGACGGGAACCGGTAGATCAACGTGGTATTGCAGTTGCTTGGTTAACTATGTATCATGGACCGATGAAAAAACAGAAGTAACTTGAAGAGTTCAAAAAAAAGCAACTGCACGTGGTATTTCCAGGCAGTCAGCCATCCAGGTTCCAACATCACGCCCGACGTCGCTTGACTTCGGTGATCGGACGGGAACCGGTAGACCAACGTGGTATGGCAGTTGCTTGGTTAAATATGTATCATGGACCGATAAAAAACAAAATTAACTTGAAGAGTTAAAAAAAAGCAACTGCACGTGGTGATTCCAGGCAGTCAGCCATCCAGGTACCAACATCACGCCCGACGTCGTTTGACTTCGGTGATCGGATGGGAATCGGTAGACCAACGTGGTATGGCAGTTGCTTGGTAATAAGTGTATCATGGGCTGATAAAAACAGAAGTAACTTGAAGAGTTTAAAAAAAAGCAACTGCACGTGGTGTTTCCAGGCAGTCAGCCATCCAGGTACCAACATCACGCCCGACGTCGTTTGACTTCGGTGATCGGATGGGAATCGGTAGACCAACGTGGTATGGCAGTTGCTTGGTAATAAGTGTATCATGGGCTGATAAAAACAGAAGTAACTTGAAGAGTTTAAAAAAAAGCAACTGCACGTGGTGATTCCAGGCAGACAGCCATCCAGGTACCAACATCACGCCCAACGTCGCTTGAGTTCGGTGATCGGACGGGAACCGGTAGATCAACGTGGTATGGCAGTTGCTTGGTTAAATATGTATCATGGACCGATTAAAAACAGAAGGAACTTGAAGAGTTAAAAAAAAGCAACTGCACGTGGTGTTTCCAGGCAGTCAGCCATCCAGGTACCAACATCACGCCCGACGTCGCTTGACTTCGGTGATCGGACGGGAACCGGTAGACCAACGTGGTATGGCAGTTGCTTGGTTAAATATGTATCATGGACCGATAAAAAACAAAATGAACTTGAAGAGTTAAAAAAAAGCAACTGCACGTGGTGTTTCCAGGCAGTCAGCCATCCAGGTACCAACATCACGCCCGACGTCGCTTGACTTCGGTGATCGGACGGGAACCGGTAGATCAACGTGGTATGGCAGTTGCTTGGTTAAATATGTGTCATGGACCGATAAAAAAACAGAAGTAACTTGAAGAGTTTAAAAAAAAGCAACTACACGTGGTGTTTCTAGGCAGTTAGCCATCCAGGTACGAACATCACGCCCGACGTCGCGTGAATTCGGTGATCGAACGGGAACCGGTAGACCAACGTGGTATGGCAGTTGCTTGGTTAAATATGTATCATGGACCGATTAAAAACAGAAGGAACTTGAAGAGTTAAAAAAAAAGCAACTGCACGTGGTGTTTCCAGGCAGTCAGCCATCCAGGTACCAACATCACGCCCGACGTCGCTTGACTTCGGTGATCGGACGGGAATCGGTAGACCAACGTGGTATGGCAGTTGCTGGTTATATATGTATCATGGACCGATAAAAAACAGAAGTTACTTGCATAGTTAAAAAAAAATCTTAGAAAAATCTTTGTGAGTTTTCGAGATAATGAGTAATTTATGTTCTCAAACACACATGTTTTGTGATTTTTCAAGTTTTGAAGCTCAGTAACATCGGCACATGAGCTCCAAATACCTTCAAAAATGGGTCACAGAATCATCTCGACGAGCTCTTTACTATGAATAATAAGGATTCATTGTAAATTTGTGTGTTTTCGAGATAATGAGTAATTTATGTTCTCAATCACACATATTTTGTGGTTTTTCAAGTTTTGAAGCTCAGTAACATCGGCACATGAGCTCCATATACCTTCAAAAATGGGTCACAGAATCATCTCGACGAGCACTTTAACATGAATAATAAGGATTCATTGTAACTTTGTGAGTTTTCGAGATAATGAGTAATTGATGTTCTCAAACACACATATTTTGTGGTTTTTCAAGTTTTGAAGCTCAGTAACATCGGCACATGAGCTCCAAATACCCTCAAAAATGGGTCACAGAATCACCGCGATAAGCTCTTCAACATGAATAATAAGGATTCATTGTAAATTTGTGTGTTTTCGAGATAATGAGTAATTTATGTTCTCAAACACACATATTTTGTGGTTTTTCAAGTTTTGAAGCTCAGTAACATCGGCACATGAGCTCCAAATACCCTCAAAAATGGGTCACAGAATCACCGCGATAAGCTCTTCAACATGAATAATAAGGATTCATTGTATCTTTGTGCGTTTTCGAGATAATGAGTAATTTATGTTCTCAAACGCACATGTTTTGTGGTTTTTCAAGTTTTGAAGCTCAGTAACATCGGCACATGAGCTCCAAATACCTTCAAAAATGGGTCACAGAATCACCTCGACGAGCACTTTAACATGAATAATAAGGATTCATTGTAACTTTGTGAGTTTTCGAGATAATGAGTAATTTATGTTCTCAAACACACATGTTTTGTGACTTTTCAAGTTTTGAACCTCAGCAAGATCGGCACATGAACTCCAAATACCTTCAAAAATGGGTCACAGGATCACCTCGACGAGCTCTTTAATATGAATAATAAGGATTCATTGTAACTTTGTGAGTTTTCGAGATAATGAGTAATTTATGTTCTCAAACACACATGTTTTGTGACTTTTCAAGTATTGAACCTCAGTAACATCGGCACATGAGCTCCATATACTTTCAAAAATGGGTCACAGAATTACCTCGATGAGCACTTTAACATGAATAATAAGGATTCATTGTAACTTTGTGAGTTTTCGAGATAATGAGTAATTTATGTTCTCAAACACACATGTTTTGTGGTGTTTCAAGTTTTGAAGCTCAGTAACATCGGCACATAAGCTCCAAAAACCTTCAAAAATGGGTCACAGAATTACCTCGACGAGCTCTTTACTATGAATAATAAGGATTCATTGTAACTTTGTGAGTTTTCGAGATAATGAGTAATTTATGTTCTCAAACACACATGTTTTGTGGTGTTTCAAGTTTTGAAGCTCAGTAACATCGGCACATGAGCTCCAAAAACCTTCAAAAATGGGTCACAGAATTACCTCGACGAGCTCTTTACTATGAATAATAAGGATTCATTGAAACTTTGTGAGTTTTCGAGATAATGAGTAATTTATGTTCTCAAACACACATATTTTGTGGTTTTTCAAGTTTTGAAGCTCAGTAACATCGGCACATGAGCTCCAAATACCTTCAAAAATGGGTCACAGAATCATCTCGACGAGCTCTTTACTATGAATAATAAGGATTCATTGTAACTTTGTGAGTTTTCGAGATAATGAGTAATTTATGTTCTCAAACACACATGTTTTGTGACTTTTCAAGTATTGAACCTCAGTAACATCGGCACATGAGCTCCAAATACCTTCAAAAATGGTTCACAGAATCACCTTGACGAGCTCTTTTATTTGAATAATAAGGATTCATTGTAAATTTGTGTGTTTTCGAGATAATGAGTAATTTATGTTCTCAAACACACATATTTTGTGGTTTTTCAAGTTTTGAAGCTCAGTAACATCGGCACATGAGCTCCATATACTTTCAAAAATGGGTCACAGAATTACCTCGATGAGCACTTTAACATGAATAATAAGGATTCATTGTAACTTTGTGAGTTTTCGAGATAATGAGTAATATATGTTCTCAAACACACATGTTTTGTGGTTTTTCAAGTTTTGAAGCTCAGTAACATTGGCACATGAGCTCCATATACTTTCAAAAATGGGTCACAGAATCACCTCGACGAGCTCTTTAATATGAATTATAAGGATTCATTGTAACTTTGTGAGTTTTCGAGATAATGAGTAATTTATGTTCTCAAACACACATGTTTTGTGACTTTTCAAGATTTGAAGCTCAGTAACATCGGCACATGAGCTCCATACACTTTCAAAAATGGGTCACAGAATCACCGCGATAAGCTCTTCAACATGAATAATAAGGATTCATTGTAACTTTGTGTGTTTTCGAGATAATGAGTAATTTATGTTCTCAAACACACATGTTTTGTGGTTTTTCAAGTTTTGAAGCTCATTAACTTCGGCAAATGAGCTTCAAATACCTTCAAAAATGGGTCACAGAATCACCTCGACGAGCTCTTTACTATGAATAATAAGGATTCATTGTAACTTTGTGAGTTTTCGAGATAATGAGTAATTTATGTTCTCAAACACACATGTTTTGTGACTTTTCAAGTATTGAACCTCAGGAACATCGGCACATGAGCTCCATATACTTTCAAAAATGGGTCACAGAATTACCTCGATGAGCACTTTAACATGAATAATAAGGATTCATTGTAACTTTGTGAGTTTTCGAGATAATGAGTAATTTATGTTCTCAAACACACATGTTTTGTGGTGTTTCAAGTTTTGAAGCTCAGTAACATCGGCACATAAGCTCCAAAAACCTTCAAAAATGGGTCACAGAATTACCTCGACGAGCTCTTTACTATGAATAATAAGGATTCATTGTAACTTTGTGAGTTTTCGAGATAATGAGTAATTTATGTTCTCAAACACACATGTTTTGTGGTGTTTCAAGTTTTGAAGCTCAGTAACATCGGCACATGAGCTCCAAAAACCTTCAAAAATGGGTCACAGAATTACCTCGACGAGCTCTTTACTATGAATAATAAGGATTCATTGTAACTTTGTGAGTTTTCGAGATAATGAGTAATTTATGTTCTCAAACACACATATTTTGTGGTTTTTCAAGTTTTGAAGCTCAGTAACATCGGCACATGAGCTCCAAATACCTTCAAAAATGGGTCACAGAATCATCTCGACGAGCTCTTTACTATGAATAATAAGGATTCATTGTAACTTTGTGAGTTTTCGAGATAATGAGTAATTTATGTTCTCAAACACACATGTTTTGTGACTTTTCAAGTATTGAACCTCAGTAACATCGGCACATGAGCTCCAAATACCTTCAAAAATGGTTCACAGAATCACCTTGACGAGCTCTTTTATTTGAATAATAAGGATTCATTGTAAATTTGTGTGTTTTCGAGATAATGAGTAATTTATGTTCTCAAACACACATATTTTGTGGTTTTTCAAGTTTTGAAGCTCAGTAACATCGGCACATGAGCTCCATATACTTTCAAAAATGGGTCACAGAATTACCTCGATGAGCACTTTAACATGAATAATAAGGATTCATTGTAACTTTGTGAGTTTTCGAGATAATGAGTAATATATGTTCTCAAACACACATGTTTTGTGGTTTTTCAAGTTTTGAAGCTCAGTAACATTGGCACATGAGCTCCATATACTTTCAAAAATGGGTCACAGAATCACCTCGACGAGCTCTTTAATATGAATTATAAGGATTCATTGTAACTTTGTGAGTTTTCGAGATAATGAGTAATTTATGTTCTCAAACACACATGTTTTGTGACTTTTCAAGATTTGAAGCTCAGTAACATCGGCACATGAGCTCCATACACTTTCAAAAATGGGTCACAGAATCACCGCGATAAGCTCTTCAACATGAATAATAAGGATTCATTGTAACTTTGTGTGTTTTCGAGATAATGAGTAATTTATGTTCTCAAACACACATGTTTTGTGGTTTTTCAAGTTTTGAAGCTCATTAACTTCGGCAAATGAGCTTCAAATACCTTCAAAAATGGGTCACAGAATCACCTCGACGAGCTCTTTTATTTGAATAATAAGGATTCATTGTAAATTTGTGTGTTTTCGAGATAATGAGTAATTTATGTTCTCAAACACACATATTTTGTGGTTTTTCAAGTTTTGAAGCTCAGTAACATTGGCACATGAGCTCCATATACTTTCAAAAATGGGTCACAGAATCACCTCGACGAGCTCTTTAATATGAATTATAAGGATTCATTGTAACTTTGTGAGTTTTCGAGATAATGAGTAATTTATGTTCTCAAACACACATATTTTGTGGTTTTTCAAGTTTTGAAGCTCAGTAACATGGGCACATGTGCTCCAAATACCTTCAAAAATGGGTCACAGAATCACCGCGATAAGCTCTTCAACATGAATAACAAGGATTCATTGTAACTTTGTGAGTTTTCGAGATAATGAGTAATATATGTTCTCAAACACACATGTTTTGTGGTTTTTCAAGTTTTGAAGCTCAGTAACATTGGCACATGAGCTCAATATACTTTCAAAAATGGGTCACAGAATCACCTCGACGAGCTCTTTAATATGAATTATAAGGATTCGTTGTAACTTTGTGAGTTTTCGAGATAATGAGTAATTTATGTTCTCAAACACACATATTTTGTGGTTTTTCAAGTTTCGAAGCTCAGTAACATCGGCACATGAGCTCCAAATACCTTCAAAAATGCGTCACAGAATCACCTCGATGAGTTCCTCAATAAGAATAAATGGATTCATTGTAACTTTGTGAGTTTTCAAGATAATGAGTAATTTATGTTCTCAAACGCACATGTTTTGTGGTTTTTCAAGTTTTGAAGCTCAGTAACATCGGCACATGAGCTCCAAATACCTTCAAAAATGGGTCACAGAATCACCTCGACGAGCACTTTAACATGAATAATAAGGATTCATTGTAACTTTGTGAGTTTTCGAGATAATGAGTAATTTATGTTCTCAAACACACATGTTTTGTAACTTTTCAAGTTTTGAACCTCAGCAAGATCGGCACATGAATTCCAAATACTTTCAAAAATGGGTCACAGAATTACCTCGACGAGCACTTTAACATAAATAATAAGGATTCATTGTAACTTTGTGAGTTTTCGAGATAATGAGTAATTTATGTTCTCAAACACACATGTTTTGTGGTGTTTCAAGTTTTGAAGCTCAGTAACATCGGCACATGAGCTCCAAATACCTTCAAAAATGGGTCACAGAATCATCTCGACGAGCTCTTTACTATGAATAATAAGGATTCATTGTAACTTTGTGAGTTTTCGAGATAATGAGTAATATATGTTCTCAAACACACATGTTTTGTGACTTTTCAAGTATTGAACCTCAGTAACATCGGCACATGAGCTCCAAATACCTTCAAAAATGGGTCACAGAATCACCTCGACGAGCTCTTTTATTTGAATAATAAGGATTCATTGTAACTTTGTGAGTTTTCGAGATAATGAGTAATATATGTTCTCAAACACACATGTTTTGTGGTTTTTCAAGATTTGAAGCTCAGTAACATCGGCACATGAGCTCCATACACTTTCAAAAATGGGTCACAGAATCACCGCGATAAGCTCTTCAACATGAATAATAAGGATTCATTGTAACTTTGTGTGTTTTCGAGATAATGAGTAATTTATGTTCTCAAACACACATGTTTTGTGGTTTTTCAAGTTTTGAAGCTCATTAACTTCGGCAAATGAGCTTCAAATACCTTCAAAAATGGGTCACAGAATCACCTCGACGAGCTCTTTACTATGAATAATAAGGATTCATTGTAACTTTGTGAGTTTTCGAGATAATGAGTAATTTATGTTCTCAAACACACATGTTTTGTGACTTTTCAAGTATTGAACCTCAGGAACATCGGCACATGAGCTCCATATACTTTCAAAAATGGGTCACAGAATTACCTCGATGAGCACTTTAACGTGAATAATAAGGATTCATTGTAACTTTGTGAGTTTCCGAGATAATGAGTAATTTATGTTCTCAAACACACATATTTTGTGGTTTTTCAAGTTTTGAAGCTCAGTAACATCGGCACTTGAGCTCCATATACTCTCAAAAATGGGTCACAGAATTACCTCGACGAGCACTTTAACATGAATAATAAGGATTCATTGTAAATTTGTGTGTTTTCGAGATAATGAGTAATTTATGTTCTCAAACACACATATTTTGTGGTTTTTCAAGTTTTGAAGCTCAGTAACATCGGCACATGAGCTCCAAATACCTTCAAAAACGGGTCACAGAATCACCGCGATAAGCTCTTCAACATGAATAATAAGGATTCATTGTAACTTTGTGAGTTTTCGAGATAATGAGTAATATATGTTCTCAAACACACATGTTTTGTGGTTTTTCAAGTTTTGAAGCTCAGTAACATTGGCACATGAGCTCCATATACTTTCAAAAATGGGTCACAGAATCACCTCGACGAGCTCTTTAATATGAATTATAAGGATTCATTGTAACTTTGTGAGTTTTCGAGATAATGAGTAATTTATGTTCTCAAACACACATATTTTGTGGTTTTTCAAGTTTTGAAGCTCAGTAACATCGGCACATGAGCTCCAAATACCTTCAAAAATGGGTCACAGAATCACCGCGATAAGCTCTTCAACATGAATAATAAGGATTCATTGTAACTTTGTGAGTTTTCGAGATAATGAGTAATATATGTTCTCAAACACACATGTTTTGTGGTTTTTCAAGTTTTGAAGCTCAGTAACATTGGCACATGAGCTCCATATACTTTCAAAAATGGGTCACAGAATCACCTCGACGAGCTCTTTAACATGAATAATAAGAATTCATTGTAACTTTGTGTGTTTTCGAGATAATGAGTAATTTATGTTCTCAAACACACATATTTTGTGGTTTTGCAAGTTTTGAAGCTCAGTAACATCGGCACATGAGCTCCATATACCTTCAAAAATGGGTCACAGAATCATCTCGACGAGCACTTTAACATGAATAATAAGAATTCATTGTAACTTTGTGTGTTTTCGAGATAATGAGTAATTTATGTTCTCAAACACACATGTTTTGTGGTTTTTCAAGTTTTGAAGCTCAGTAACTTCGGCAAATGAGCTTCAAATACCTTCAAAAATGGGTCACAGAATCACCTCGACGAGCTCTTTACTATAAATAATAAGGATTCATTGTAACTTTGTGAGTTTTCGAGATAATGAGTAATTTATGTTCTCAAACACACATGTTTTGTGGTTTTTCAAGTTTTGAAGCTCAGTAACTTCGGCAAATGAGCTTCAAATACCTTCAAAAATGGGTCACAGAATCACCTCGACGAGCACTTTAACATGAATTATAAGGATTCATTGTAACTTTGTGAGTTTTCGAGATAATGAGTAATTGATGTTCTCAAACACACATATTTTGTGGTTTTTCAAGTTTTGAAGCTCAGTAACATCGGCACATGAGCTCCATATACTTTCAAAAATGGGTCACAGAATTGCCTCGACGAGCTCTTTACTGTGAATAATAAGGATTCATTGTAACTTTGTCGATTTTCGAGATAATGAGTAATTTATGTTCTCAAACACACATATTTTGTGGTTTTTCAAGTTTTGAAGCTCAGTAACATCGGCACATGAGCTCCAAATACCTTCAAAAATGGGTCACAGAATCATCTCGACGAGCTCTTTACTATGAATAATAAGGATTCATTGTAAATTTGTGTGTTTTCGAGATAATGAGTAATTTATGTTCTCAAACACACATATTTTGTGGTTTTTCAAGTTTTGAAGCTCAGTAACATCGGCACATGAGCTCCAAATACCTTCAAAAATGGGTCACAGAATCACCGCGATAAGCTCTTCAACATGAATAATAAGGATTCATTGTAACTTTGTGAGTTTTCGAGATAATGAGTAATATATGTTCTCAAACACACATGTTTTGTGGTTTTTCAAGTTTTGAAGCTCAGTAACATCGGCACATGAGCTCCAAATACCTTCAAAAATGGGTCACAGAATCACCTCGACGAGCTCTTTTATTTGAATAATAAGGATTCATTGTAAATTTGTGTGTTTTCGAGATAATGAGTAATTTATGTTCTCAAACACACATATTTTGTGGTTTTTCAAGTTTTGAAGCTCAGTAACATTGGCACATGAGCTCCATATACTTTCAAAAATGGGTCACAGAATCACCTCGACGAGCTCTTTAATATGAATTATAAGGATTCATTGTAACTTTGTGAGTTTTCGAGATAATGAGTAATTTATGTTCTCAAACACACATATTTTGTGGTTTTTCAAGTTTTGAAGCTCAGTAACATCGGCACATGTGCTCCAAATACCTTCAAAAATGGGTCACAGAATCACCGCGATAAGCTCTTCAACATGAATAATAAGGATTCATTGTAACTTTGTGAGTTTTCGAGATAATGAGTAATATATGTTCTCAAACACACATGTTTTGTGGTTTTTCAAGTTTTGAAGCTCAGTAACATTGGCACATGAGCTCAATATACTTTCAAAAATGGGTCACAGAATTACCTCGACGAGCTCTTTACTATGAATAATAAGGATTCATTGTAACTTTGTGAGTTTTCGAGATAATGAGTAATTTATGTTCTCAAACACACATATTTTGTGGTTTTTCAAGTTTTGAAGCTCAGTAACATCGGCACATGAGCTCCAAATACCTTCAAAAATGGGTCACAGAATCATCTCGACGAGCTCTTTACTATGAATAATAAGGATTCATTGTAACTTTGTGAGTTTTCGAGATAATGAGTAATTTATGTTCTCAAACACACATGTTTTGTGACTTTTCAAGTATTGAACCTCAGTAACATCGGCACATGAGCTCCAAATACCTTCAAAAATGGTTCACAGAATCACCTTGACGAGCTCTTTTATTTGAATAATAAGGATTCATTGTAAATTTGTGTGTTTTCGAGATAATGAGTAATTTATGTTCTCAAACACACATATTTTGTGGTTTTTCAAGTTTTGAAGCTCAGTAACATCGGCACATGAGCTCCATATACTTTCAAAAATGGGTCACAGAATTACCTCGATGAGCACTTTAACATGAATAATAAGGATTCATTGTAACTTTGTGAGTTTTCGAGATAATGAGTAATATATGTTCTCAAACACACATGTTTTGTGGTTTTTCAAGTTTTGAAGCTCAGTAACATTGGCACATGAGCTCCATATACTTTCAAAAATGGGTCACAGAATCACCTCGACGAGCTCTTTAATATGAATTATAAGGATTCATTGTAACTTTGTGAGTTTTCGAGATAATGAGTAATTTATGTTCTCAAACACACATGTTTTGTGACTTTTCAAGATTTGAAGCTCAGTAACATCGGCACATGAGCTCCATACACTTTCAAAAATGGGTCACAGAATCACCGCGATAAGCTCTTCAACATGAATAATAAGGATTCATTGTAACTTTGTGTGTTTTCGAGATAATGAGTAATTTATGTTCTCAAACACACATGTTTTGTGGTTTTTCAAGTTTTGAAGCTCATTAACTTCGGCAAATGAGCTTCAAATACCTTCAAAAATGGGTCACAGAATCACCTCGACGAGCTCTTTTATTTGAATAATAAGGATTCATTGTAAATTTGTGTGTTTTCGAGATAATGAGTAATTTATGTTCTCAAACACACATATTTTGTGGTTTTTCAAGTTTTGAAGCTCAGTAACATTGGCACATGAGCTCCATATACTTTCAAAAATGGGTCACAGAATCACCTCGACGAGCTCTTTAATATGAATTATAAGGATTCATTGTAACTTTGTGAGTTTTCGAGATAATGAGTAATTTATGTTCTCAAACACACATATTTTGTGGTTTTTCAAGTTTTGAAGCTCAGTAACATGGGCACATGTGCTCCAAATACCTTCAAAAATGGGTCACAGAATCACCGCGATAAGCTCTTCAACATGAATAACAAGGATTCATTGTAACTTTGTGAGTTTTCGAGATAATGAGTAATATATGTTCTCAAACACACATGTTTTGTGGTTTTTCAAGTTTTGAAGCTCAGTAACATTGGCACATGAGCTCAATATACTTTCAAAAATGGGTCACAGAATCACCTCGACGAGCTCTTTAATATGAATTATAAGGATTCGTTGTAACTTTGTGAGTTTTCGAGATAATGAGTAATTTATGTTCTCAAACACACATATTTTGTGGTTTTTCAAGTTTCGAAGCTCAGTAACATCGGCACATGAGCTCCAAATACCTTCAAAAATGCGTCACAGAATCACCTCGATGAGTTCCTCAATAAGAATAAATGGATTCATTGTAACTTTGTGAGTTTTCAAGATAATGAGTAATTTATGTTCTCAAACGCACATGTTTTGTGGTTTTTCAAGTTTTGAAGCTCAGTAACATCGGCACATGAGCTCCAAATACCTTCAAAAATGGGTCACAGAATCACCTCGACGAGCACTTTAACATGAATAATAAGGATTCATTGTAACTTTGTGAGTTTTCGAGATAATGAGTAATTTATGTTCTCAAACACACATGTTTTGTAACTTTTCAAGTTTTGAACCTCAGCAAGATCGGCACATGAATTCCAAATACTTTCAAAAATGGGTCACAGAATTACCTCGACGAGCACTTTAACATAAATAATAAGGATTCATTGTAACTTTGTGAGTTTTCGAGATAATGAGTAATTTATGTTCTCAAACACACATGTTTTGTGGTGTTTCAAGTTTTGAAGCTCAGTAACATCGGCACATGAGCTCCAAATACCTTCAAAAATGGGTCACAGAATCATCTCGACGAGCTCTTTACTATGAATAATAAGGATTCATTGTAACTTTGTGAGTTTTCGAGATAATGAGTAATATATGTTCTCAAACACACATGTTTTGTGACTTTTCAAGTATTGAACCTCAGTAACATCGGCACATGAGCTCCAAATACCTTCAAAAATGGGTCACAGAATCACCTCGACGAGCTCTTTTATTTGAATAATAAGGATTCATTGTAACTTTGTGAGTTTTCGAGATAATGAGTAATATATGTTCTCAAACACACATGTTTTGTGGTTTTTCAAGATTTGAAGCTCAGTAACATCGGCACATGAGCTCCATACACTTTCAAAAATGGGTCACAGAATCACCGCGATAAGCTCTTCAACATGAATAATAAGGATTCATTGTAACTTTGTGTGTTTTCGAGATAATGAGTAATTTATGTTCTCAAACACACATGTTTTGTGGTTTTTCAAGTTTTGAAGCTCATTAACTTCGGCAAATGAGCTTCAAATACCTTCAAAAATGGGTCACAGAATCACCTCGACGAGCTCTTTACTATGAATAATAAGGATTCATTGTAACTTTGTGAGTTTTCGAGATAATGAGTAATTTATGTTCTCAAACACACATGTTTTGTGACTTTTCAAGTATTGAACCTCAGGAACATCGGCACATGAGCTCCATATACTTTCAAAAATGGGTCACAGAATTACCTCGATGAGCACTTTAACGTGAATAATAAGGATTCATTGTAACTTTGTGAGTTTCCGAGATAATGAGTAATTTATGTTCTCAAACACACATATTTTGTGGTTTTTCAAGTTTTGAAGCTCAGTAACATCGGCACTTGAGCTCCATATACTCTCAAAAATGGGTCACAGAATTACCTCGACGAGCACTTTAACATGAATAATAAGGATTCATTGTAAATTTGTGTGTTTTCGAGATAATGAGTAATTTATGTTCTCAAACACACATATTTTGTGGTTTTTCAAGTTTTGAAGCTCAGTAACATCGGCACATGAGCTCCAAATACCTTCAAAAACGGGTCACAGAATCACCGCGATAAGCTCTTCAACATGAATAATAAGGATTCATTGTAACTTTGTGAGTTTTCGAGATAATGAGTAATATATGTTCTCAAACACACATGTTTTGTGGTTTTTCAAGTTTTGAAGCTCAGTAACATTGGCACATGAGCTCCATATACTTTCAAAAATGGGTCACAGAATCACCTCGACGAGCTCTTTAATATGAATTATAAGGATTCATTGTAACTTTGTGAGTTTTCGAGATAATGAGTAATTTATGTTCTCAAACACACATATTTTGTGGTTTTTCAAGTTTTGAAGCTCAGTAACATCGGCACATGAGCTCCAAATACCTTCAAAAATGGGTCACAGAATCACCGCGATAAGCTCTTCAACATGAATAATAAGGATTCATTGTAACTTTGTGAGTTTTCGAGATAATGAGTAATATATGTTCTCAAACACACATGTTTTGTGGTTTTTCAAGTTTTGAAGCTCAGTAACATTGGCACATGAGCTCCATATACTTTCAAAAATGGGTCACAGAATCACCTCGACGAGCTCTTTAACATGAATAATAAGAATTCATTGTAACTTTGTGTGTTTTCGAGATAATGAGTAATTTATGTTCTCAAACACACATATTTTGTGGTTTTGCAAGTTTTGAAGCTCAGTAACATCGGCACATGAGCTCCATATACCTTCAAAAATGGGTCACAGAATCATCTCGACGAGCACTTTAACATGAATAATAAGAATTCATTGTAACTTTGTGTGTTTTCGAGATAATGAGTAATTTATGTTCTCAAACACACATGTTTTGTGGTTTTTCAAGTTTTGAAGCTCAGTAACTTCGGCAAATGAGCTTCAAATACCTTCAAAAATGGGTCACAGAATCACCTCGACGAGCTCTTTACTATAAATAATAAGGATTCATTGTAACTTTGTGAGTTTTCGAGATAATGAGTAATTTATGTTCTCAAACACACATGTTTTGTGGTTTTTCAAGTTTTGAAGCTCAGTAACTTCGGCAAATGAGCTTCAAATACCTTCAAAAATGGGTCACAGAATCACCTCGACGAGCACTTTAACATGAATTATAAGGATTCATTGTAACTTTGTGAGTTTTCGAGATAATGAGTAATTGATGTTCTCAAACACACATATTTTGTGGTTTTTCAAGTTTTGAAGCTCAGTAACATCGGCACATGAGCTCCATATACTTTCAAAAATGGGTCACAGAATTGCCTCGACGAGCTCTTTACTGTGAATAATAAGGATTCATTGTAACTTTGTCGATTTTCGAGATAATGAGTAATTTATGTTCTCAAACACACATATTTTGTGGTTTTTCAAGTTTTGAAGCTCAGTAACATCGGCACATGAGCTCCAAATACCTTCAAAAATGGGTCACAGAATCATCTCGACGAGCTCTTTACTATGAATAATAAGGATTCATTGTAAATTTGTGTGTTTTCGAGATAATGAGTAATTTATGTTCTCAAACACACATATTTTGTGGTTTTTCAAGTTTTGAAGCTCAGTAACATCGGCACATGAGCTCCAAATACCTTCAAAAATGGGTCACAGAATCACCGCGATAAGCTCTTCAACATGAATAATAAGGATTCATTGTAACTTTGTGAGTTTTCGAGATAATGAGTAATATATGTTCTCAAACACACATGTTTTGTGGTTTTTCAAGTTTTGAAGCTCAGTAACATCGGCACATGAGCTCCAAATACCTTCAAAAATGGGTCACAGAATCACCTCGACGAGCTCTTTTATTTGAATAATAAGGATTCATTGTAAATTTGTGTGTTTTCGAGATAATGAGTAATTTATGTTCTCAAACACACATATTTTGTGGTTTTTCAAGTTTTGAAGCTCAGTAACATTGGCACATGAGCTCCATATACTTTCAAAAATGGGTCACAGAATCACCTCGACGAGCTCTTTAATATGAATTATAAGGATTCATTGTAACTTTGTGAGTTTTCGAGATAATGAGTAATTTATGTTCTCAAACACACATATTTTGTGGTTTTTCAAGTTTTGAAGCTCAGTAACATCGGCACATGTGCTCCAAATACCTTCAAAAATGGGTCACAGAATCACCGCGATAAGCTCTTCAACATGAATAATAAGGATTCATTGTAACTTTGTGAGTTTTCGAGATAATGAGTAATATATGTTCTCAAACACACATGTTTTGTGGTTTTTCAAGTTTTGAAGCTCAGTAACATTGGCACATGAGCTCAATATACTTTCAAAAATGGGTCACAGAATCACCTCGACGAGCTCTTTAATATGAATTATAAGGATTCGTTGTAACTTTGTGAGTTTTCGAGATAATGAGTAATTTATGTTCTCAAACACACATATTTTGTGGTTTTTCAAGTTTTGAAGCTCAGTAACATCGGCACATGAGCTCCAAATACCTTCAAAAATGCGTCACAGAATCACCTCGATGAGTTCCTCAATAAGAATAAATGGATTCATTGTAACTTTGTGAGTTTTCGAGATAATGAGTAATTTATGTTCTCAAACGCACATGTTTTGTGGTTTTTCAAGTTTTGAAGCTCAGTAACATCGGCACATGAGCTCCAAATACCTTCAAAAATGGGTCACAGAATCACCTCGACGAGCACTTTAACATGAATAATAAGGATTCATTTTAACTTTGTGAGTTTTCGAGATAATGAGTAATTTATGTTCTCAAACACACATGTTTTGTGGTGTTTCAAGTTTTGAAGCTCAGTAACATCGGCACATGAGCTCCAAATACCTTCAAAAATGGGTCACAGAATCATCTCGACGAGCTCTTTACTATGAATAATAAGGATTCATTGTAACTTTGTGAGTTTTCGAGATAATGAGTAATTTATGTTCTCAAACACACATGTTTTGTGACTTTTCAAGTATTGAACCTCAGTAACATCGGCACATGAGCTCCAAATACCTTCAAAAATGGGTCACAGAATCACCTCGACGAGCTCTTTAATATGAATTATAAGGATTCGTTGTAACTTTGTGAGTTTTCGAGATAATGAGTAATTTATGTTCTCAAACACACATATTTTGTGGTTTTTCAAGTTTTGAAGCTCAGTAACATCGGCACATGAGCTCCAAATACCTTCAAAAATGCGTCACAGAATCACCTCGATGAGTTCCTCAATAAGAATAAATGGATTCATTGTAACTTTGTGAGTTTTCGAGATAATGAGTAATTTATGTTCTCAAACGCACATGTTTTGTGGTTTTTCAAGTTTTGAAGCTCAGTAACATCGGCACATGAGCTCCAAATACCTTCAAAAATGGGTCACAGAATCACCTCGACGAGCACTTTAACATGAATAATAAGGATTCATTGTAACTTTGTGAGTTTTCGAGATAATGAGTAATTTATGTTCTCAAACACACATGTTTTGTGACTTTTCAAGTTTTGAACCTCAGCAAGATCGGCACATGAATTCCAAATACTTTCAAAAATGGGTCACAGAATTACCTCGACGAGCACTTTAACATAAATAATAAGGATTCATTGTAACTTTGTGAGTTTTCGAGATAATGAGTAATTTATGTTCTCAAACACACATGTTTTGTGGTGTTTCAAGTTTTGAAGCTCAGTAACATCGGCACATGAGCTCCAAATACCTTCAAAAATGGGTCACAGAATCATCTCGACGAGCTCTTTACTATGAATAATAAGGATTCATTGTAACTTTGTGAGTTTTCGAGATAATGAGTAATTTATGTTCTCAAACACACATGTTTTGTGACTTTTCAAGTATTGAACCTCAGTAACATCGGCACATGAGCTCCAAATACCTTCAAAAATGGGTCACAGAATCACCTCGACGAGCTCTTTTATTTGAATAATAAGGATTCATTGTAAATTTGTGTGTTTTCGAGATAATGAGTAATTTATGTTCTCAAACACACATATTTTGTGGTTTTTCAAGTTTTGAAGCTCAGTAACATCGGCACATGAGCTCCATATACTTTCAAAAATGGGTCACAGAATTACCTCGATGAGCACTTTAACATGAATAATAAGGATTCATTGTAACTTTGTGAGTTTTCGAGATAATGAGTAATATATGTTCTCAAACACACATGTTTTGTGGTTTTTCAAGTTTTGAAGCTCAGTAACATTGGCACATGAGCTCCATATACTTTCAAAAATGGGTCACAGAATCACCTCGACGAGCTCTTTAATATGAATTATAAGGATTCATTGTAACTTAGTGAGTTTTCGAGATAATGAGTAATTTATGTTCTCAAACACACATATTTTGTGGTTTTTCAAGTTTTGAACCTCAGCAAGATCGGCACATGAATTCCACATACTTTCAAAAATGGGTCACAGAATTACCTCGACGAGCACTTTAACATAAATAATAAGGATTCATTGTAACTTTGTGAGTTTTCGAGATAATGAGTAATTTATGTTCTCAAACACACATGTTTTGTGGTGTTTCAAGTTTTGAAGCTCAGTAACATCGGCACATGAGCTCCAAATACCTTCAAAAATGGGTCACAGAATCACCTCGACGAGCTCTTTTATTTGAATAATAAGGATTCATTGTAAATTTGTGTGTTTTCGAGATAATGAGTAATTTATGTTCTCAAACACACATATTTTGTGGTTTTTCAAGTTTTGAAGCTCAGTAACATCGGCACATGAGCTCCAAATACCTTCAAAAATGCGTCACAGAATCACCTCGATGAGTTCCTCAATAAGAATAAATGGATTCATTGTAACTTTGTGAGTTTTCAAGATAATGAGTAATTTATGTTCTCAAACGCACATGTTTTGTGGTTTTTCAAGTTTTGAAGCTCAGTAACATCGGCACATGAGCTCCAAATACCTTCAAAAATGGGTCACAGAATCACCTCGACGAGCACTTTAACATGAATAATAAGGATTCATTGTAACTTTGTGAGTTTTCGAGATAATGAGTAATTTATGTTCTCAAACACACATGTTTTGTAACTTTTCAAGTTTTGAACCTCAGCAAGATCGGCACATGAATTCCAAATACTTTCAAAAATGGGTCACAGAATTACCTCGACGAGCACTTTAACATAAATAATAAGGATTCATTGTAACTTTGTGAGTTTTCGAGATAATGAGTAATTTATGTTCTCAAACACACATGTTTTGTGGTGTTTCAAGTTTTGAAGCTCAGTAACATCGGCACATGAGCTCCAAATACCTTCAAAAATGGGTCACAGAATCATCTCGACGAGCTCTTTACTATGAATAATAAGGATTCATTGTAACTTTGTGAGTTTTCGAGATAATGAGTAATATATGTTCTCAAACACACATGTTTTGTGACTTTTCAAGTATTGAACCTCAGTAACATCGGCACATGAGCTCCAAATACCTTCAAAAATGGGTCACAGAATCACCTCGACGAGCTCTTTTATTTGAATAATAAGGATTCATTGTAACTTTGTGAGTTTTCGAGATAATGAGTAATATATGTTCTCAAACACACATGTTTTGTGGTTTTTCAAGATTTGAAGCTCAGTAACATCGGCACATGAGCTCCATACACTTTCAAAAATGGGTCACAGAATCACCGCGATAAGCTCTTCAACATGAATAATAAGGATTCATTGTAACTTTGTGTGTTTTCGAGATAATGAGTAATTTATGTTCTCAAACACACATGTTTTGTGGTTTTTCAAGTTTTGAAGCTCATTAACTTCGGCAAATGAGCTTCAAATACCTTCAAAAATGGGTCACAGAATCACCTCGACAAGCTCTTTACTATGAATAATAAGGATTCATTGTAACTTTGTGAGTTTTCGAGATAATGAGTAATTTATGTTCTCAAACACACATGTTTTGTGACTTTTCAAGTATTGAACCTCAGGAACATCGGCACATGAGCTCCATATACTTTCAAAAATGGGTCACAGAATTACCTCGATGAGCACTTTAACGTGAATAATAAGGATTCATTGTAACTTTGTGAGTTTCCGAGATAATGAGTAATTTATGTTCTCAAACACACATATTTTGTGGTTTTTCAAGTTTTGAAGCTCAGTAACATCGGCACTTGAGCTCCATATACTCTCAAAAATGGGTCACAGAATTACCTCGACGAGCACTTTAACATGAATAATAAGGATTCATTGTAAATTTGTGTGTTTTCGAGATAATGAGTAATTTATGTTCTCAAACACACATATTTTGTGGTTTTTCAAGTTTTGAAGCTCAGTAACATCGGCACATGAGCTCCAAATACCTTCAAGAACGGGTCACAGAATCACCGCGATAAGCTCTTCAACATGAATAATAAGGATTCATTGTAACTTTGTGAGTTTTCGAGATAATGAGTAATATATGTTCTCAAACACACATGTTTTGTGGTTTTTCAAGTTTTGAAGCTCAGTAACATTGGCACATGAGCTCCATATACTTTCAAAAATGGGTCACAGAATCACCTCGACGAGCTCTTTAATATGAATTATAAGGATTCATTGTAACTTTGTGAGTTTTCGAGATAATGAGTAATTTATGTTCTCAAACACACATATTTTGTGGTTTTTCAAGTTTTGAAGCTCAGTAACATCGGCACATGAGCTCCAAATACCTTCAAAAATGGGTCACAGAATCACCGCGATAAGCTCTTCAACATGAATAATAAGGATTCATTGTAACTTTGTGAGTTTTCGAGATAATGAGTAATATATGTTCTCAAACACACATGTTTTGTGGTTTTTCAAGTTTTGAAGCTCAGTAACATTGGCACATGAGCTCCATATACTTTCAAAAATGGGTCACAGAATCACCTCGACGAGCTCTTTAACATGAATAATAAGAATTCATTGTAACTTTGTGTGTTTTCGAGATAATGAGTAATTTATGTTCTCAAACACACATATTTTGTGGTTTTGCAAGTTTTGAAGCTCAGTAACATCGGCACATGAGCTCCATATACCTTCAAAAATGGGTCACAGAATCATCTCGACGAGCACTTTAACATGAATAATAAGAATTCATTGTAACTTTGTGTGTTTTCGAGATAATGAGTAATTTATGTTCTCAAACACACATGTTTTGTGGTTTTTCAAGTTTTGAAGCTCAGTAACTTCGGCAAATGAGCTTCAAATACCTTCAAAAATGGGTCACAGAATCACCTCGACGAGCTCTTTACTATAAATAATAAGGATTCATTGTAACTTTGTGAGTTTTCGAGATAATGAGTAATTTATGTTCTCAAACACACATGTTTTGTGGTTTTTCAAGTTTTGAAGCTCAGTAACTTCGGCAAATGAGCTTCAAATACCTTCAAAAATGGGTCACAGAATCACCTCGACGAGCACTTTAACATGAATTATAAGGATTCATTGTAACTTTGTGAGTTTTCGAGATAATGAGTAATTGATGTTCTCAAACACACATATTTTGTGGTTTTTCAAGTTTTGAAGCTCAGTAACATCGGCACATGAGCTCCATATACTTTCAAAAATGGGTCACAGAATTGCCTCGACGAGCTCTTTACTGTGAATAATAAGGATTCATTGTAAATTTGTGTGTTTTCGAGATAATGAGTAATTTATGTTCTCAAACACACATATTTTGTGGTTTTTCAAGTTTTGAAGCTCAGTAACATCGGCACATGAGCTCCAAATACCTTCAAAAATGGGTCACAGAATCATCTCGACGAGCTCTTTACTATGAATAATAAGGATTCATTGTAAATTTGTGTGTTTTCGAGATAATGAGTAATTTATGTTCTCAAACACACATATTTTGTGGTTTTTCAAGTTTTGAAGCTCAGTAACATCGGCACATGAGCTCCAAATACCTTCAAAAATGGGTCACAGAATCACCGCGATAAGCTCTTCAACATGAATAATAAGGATTCATTGTAACTTTGTGAGTTTTCGAGATAATGAGTAATATATGTTCTCAAACACACATGTTTTGTGGTTTTTCAAGTTTTGAAGCTCAGTAACATCGGCACATGAGCTCCAAATACCTTCAAAAATGGGTCACAGAATCACCTCGACGAGCTCTTTTATTTGAATAATAAGGATTCATTGTAACTTTGTGAGTTTTCGAGATAATGAGTAATATATGTTCTCAAACACACATGTTTTGTGGTTTTTCAAGTTTTGAAGCTCAGTAACATTGGCACATGAGCTCAATATACTTTCAAAAATGGGTCACAGAATCACCTCGACGAGCTCTTTAATATGAATTATAAGGATTCGTTGTAACTTTGTGAGTTTTCGAGATAATGAGTAATTTATGTTCTCAAACACACATATTTTGTGGTTTTTCAAGTTTTGAAGCTCAGTAACATCGGCACATGAGCTCCAAATACCTTCAAAAATGCGTCACAGAATCACCTCGATGAGTTCCTCAATAAGAATAAATGGATTCATTGTAACTTTGTGAGTTTTCGAGATAATGAGTAATTTATGTTCTCAAACGCACATGTTTTGTGGTTTTTCAAGTTTTGAAGCTCAGTAACATCGGCACATGAGCTCCAAATACCTTCAAAAATGGGTCACAGAATCACCTCGACGAGCACTTTAACATGAATAATAAGGATTCATTTTAACTTTGTGAGTTTTCGAGATAATGAGTAATTTATGTTCTCAAACACACATGTTTTGTGGTGTTTCAAGTTTTGAAGCTCAGTAACATCGGCACATGAGCTCCAAATACCTTCAAAAATGGGTCACAGAATCATCTCGACGAGCTCTTTACTATGAATAATAAGGATTCATTGTAACTTTGTGAGTTTTCGAGATAATGAGTAATTTATGTTCTCAAACACACATGTTTTGTGACTTTTCAAGTATTGAACCTCAGTAACATCGGCACATGAGCTCCAAATACCTTCAAAAATGGGTCACAGAATCACCTCGACGAGCTCTTTAATATGAATTATAAGGATTCGTTGTAACTTTGTGAGTTTTCGAGATAATGAGTAATTTATGTTCTCAAACACACATATTTTGTGGTTTTTCAAGTTTTGAAGCTCAGTAACATCGGCACATGAGCTCCAAATACCTTCAAAAATGCGTCACAGAATCACCTCGATGAGTTCCTCAATAAGAATAAATGGATTCATTGTAACTTTGTGAGTTTTCGAGATAATGAGTAATTTATGTTCTCAAACGCACATGTTTTGTGGTTTTTCAAGTTTTGAAGCTCAGTAACATCGGCACATGAGCTCCAAATACCTTCAAAAATGGGTCACAGAATCACCTCGACGAGCACTTTAACATGAATAATAAGGATTCATTGTAACTTTGTGAGTTTTCGAGATAATGAGTAATTTATGTTCTCAAACACACATGTTTTGTGACTTTTCAAGTTTTGAACCTCAGCAAGATCGGCACATGAATTCCAAATACTTTCAAAAATGGGTCACAGAATTACCTCGACGAGCACTTTAACATAAATAATAAGGATTCATTGTAACTTTGTGAGTTTTCGAGATAATGAGTAATTTATGTTCTCAAACACACATGTTTTGTGGTGTTTCAAGTTTTGAAGCTCAGTAACATCGGCACATGAGCTCCAAATACCTTCAAAAATGGGTCACAGAATCATCTCGACGAGCTCTTTACTATGAATAATAAGGATTCATTGTAACTTTGTGAGTTTTCGAGATAATGAGTAATTTATGTTCTCAAACACACATGTTTTGTGACTTTTCAAGTATTGAACCTCAGTAACATCGGCACATGAGCTCCAAATACCTTCAAAAATGGGTCACAGAATCACCTCGACGAGCTCTTTTATTTGAATAATAAGGATTCATTGTAAATTTGTGTGTTTTCGAGATAATTAGTAATTTATGTTCTCAAACACACATATTTTGTGGTTTTTCAAGTTTTGAAGCTCAGTAACATCGGCACATGAGCTCCATATACTTTCAAAAATGGGTCACAGAATTACCTCGATGAGCACTTTAACATGAATAATAAGGATTCATTGTAACTTTGTGAGTTTTCGAGATAATGAGTAATATATGTTCTCAAACACACATGTTTTGTGGTTTTTCAAGTTTTGAAGCTCAGTAACATTGGCACATGAGCTCCATATACTTTCAAAAATGGGTCACAGAATCACCTCGACGAGCTCTTTAATATGAATTATAAGGATTCATTGTAACTTAGTGAGTTTTCGAGATAATGAGTAATTTATGTTCTCAAACACACATATTTTGTGGTTTTTCAAGTTTTGAAGCTCAGCAAGATCGGCACATGAATTCCACATACTTTCAAAAATGGGTCACAGAATTACCTCGACGAGCACTTTAACATAAATAATAAGGATTCATTGTAACTTTGTGAGTTTTCGAGATAATGAGTAATTTATGTTCTCAAACACACATGTTTTGTGGTGTTTCAAGTTTTGAAGCTCAGTAACATCGGCACATGAGCTCCAAATACCTTCAAAAATGGGTCACAGAATCACCTCGACGAGCTCTTTTATTTGAATAATAAGGATTCATTGTAAATTTGTGTGTTTTCGAGATAATGAGTAATTTATGTTCTCAAACACACATATTTTGTGGTTTTTCAAGTTTTGAAGCTCAGTAACATCGGCACATGAGCTCCAAATACCTTCAAAAACGGGTCACAGAATCACCGCGATAAGCTCTTCAACATGAATAATAAGGATTCATTGTAACTTTGTGAGTTTTCGAGATAATGAGTAATATATGTTCTCAAACACACATGTTTTGTGGTTTTTCAAGTTTTGAAGCTCAGTAACATTGGCACATGAGCTCCATATACTTTCAAAAATGGGTCACAGAATCACCTCGACGAGCTCTTTAATATGAATTATAAGGATTCATTGTAACTTTGTGAGTTTTCGAGATAATGAGTAATTTATGTTCTCAAACACACATATTTTGTGGTTTTTCAAGTTTTGAAGCTCAGTAACATCGGCACATGAGCTCCAAATACCTTCAAAAATGGGTCACAGAATCACCGCGATAAGCTCTTCAACATGAATAATAAGGATTCATTGTAACTTTGTGAGTTTTCGAGATAATGAGTAATATATGTTCTCAAACACACATGTTTTGTGGTTTTTCAAGTTTTGAAGCTCAGTAACATTGGCACATGAGCTCCATATACTTTCAAAAATGAGTCACAGAATCACCTCGACGAGCTCTTTAATATGAATTATAAGGATTCATTGTAACTTAGTGAGTTTTCGAGATAATGAGTAATTTATGTTCTCAAACACACATATTTTGTGGTTTTTCAAGTTTTGAACCTCAGCAAGATCGGCACATGAATTCCACATACTTTCAAAAATGGGTCACAGAATTACCTCGACGAGCACTTTAACATAAATAATAAGGATTCATTGTAACTTTGTGAGTTTTCGAGATAATGAGTAATTTATGTTCTCAAACACACATGTTTTGTGGTGTTTCAAGTTTTGAAGCTCAGTAACATCGGCACATGAGCTCCAAATACCTTCAAAAATGGGTCACAGAATCACCTCGACGAGCTCTTTTATTTGAATAATAAGGATTCATTGTAAATTTGTGTGTTTTCGAGATAATGAGTAATTTATGTTCTCAAACACACATGTTTTGTGGTTTTTCAAGTTTTGAAGCTCAGTAACATCGGCACATGAGCTCCAAATACCTTCAAAAATGGGTCACAGAATCACCTCGACGAGCTCTTTTATTTGAATAATAAGGATTCATTGTAAATTTGTGTGTTTTCGAGATAATGAGTAATTTATGTTCTCAAACACACATTTTTGTGATTTTTCAAGTTTTGAAGCTCAGTAACATCGGCACATGAGCTCCATATACCTTCAAAAATGGGTCACAGAATCACCTCGACGAGCACTTTAACATGAATAATAAGGATTCATTGTAACTTTGTGATTTTTCAAGATAATGAGTAATTTATGTTCTCAAACACACATTTTTGTGATTTTTCAAGTTTTGAAGCTCAGTAACATCGGCACATGAGCTCCATATACCTTCAAAAATGGGTCACAGAATCACCTCGACGAGCACTTTAACATGAATAATAAGGATTCATTGTAACTTTGTGATTTTTCAAGATAATGAGTAATTTATGTTCTCAAACACACATGTTTTGTGATTTTTCAAGATTTGAACCTCAGTAACTTCGGCACATGAACTCCAAATACCTTCAAAAATGGGTCACAGAATCACCTCGACGAGCTCTTTACTATGAATAATAAGGATTCATTGTAACTTTGTGAGTTTTCGAGATAATGAGTAATTTATGTTCTCAAACACACATGTTTTGTGACTTTTCAAGTATTGAACCTCAGTAACATCGGCACATGAGCTCCATATACTTTCAAAAATGGGTCACAGAATTACCTCGACGAGCACTTTAACATGAATAATAAGGATTCATTGTAACTTTGTGAGTTTTCGAGATAATGAGTAATTTATGTTCTCAAACACACATGTTTTGTGGTTTTTCAAGTTTTGAAGCTCAGTAACATCGGCACATGTGCTCCAAATACCTTCAAAAATGGGTCACAGAATCACCGCGATAAGCTCTTCAACATGAATAATAAGGATTCATTGTAACTTTGTCGATTTTCGAGATAATGAGTAATTTATGTTCTCAAACACACATGTTTCGTGATTTTTCAAGATTTGAACCTCAGTAACTTCGGCACATGAACTCCAAATACCTTCAAAAATGGGTCACAGAATCACCTCGACGAGCTCTTTACTATGAATAATAAGGATTCATTGTAACTTTGTGAGTTTTCGAGATAATGAGTAATTTATGTTCTCAAACACACATGTTTTGTGACTTTTCAAGTATTGAACCTCAGTAACATCGGCACATGAGCTCCATATACTTTCAAAAATGGGTCACAGAATTACCTCGATGAGCACTTTAACATGAATAATAAGGATTCATTGTAACTTTGTGAGTTTTCGAGATAATGAGTAATTTATGTTCTCAAACGCACATGTTTTGTGGTTTTTCAAGATTTGAACCTCAGTAACTTCGGCACATGAGCTCCATATACTTTCAAAAATGGGTCACAGAATCACCTCGACGAGCTCTTTAAAATGAATTATAAGGATTCATTGTAACTTTGTGAGTTTTCGAGATAATGAGTAATTTATGTTCTCAAACACACATATTTTGTGGTTTTTCAAGTTTTGAAGCTCAGTAACATCGGCACATGTGCTCCAAATACCTTCAAAAATGGGTCACAGAATCACCGCGATAAGCTCTTCAACATGAATAATAAGGATTCATTGTAACTTTGTGAGTTTTCGAGATAATGAGTAATATATGTTCTCAAACACACATGTTTTGTGGTTTTTCAAGTTTTGAAGCTCAGTAACATTGGCACATGAGCTCCATATACTTTCAAAAATGGGTCACAGAATCACCTCGACGAGCTCTTTTATTTGAATAATAAGGATTCATTGTAAATTTGTGTGTTTTCGAGATAATGAGTAATTTATGTTCTCAAACACACATATTTTGTGGTTTTTCAAGTTTTGAAGCTCAGTAACATTGGCACATGAGCTCCATATACTTTCAAAAATGGGTCACGGAATCACCTCGACGAGCTCTTTAATATGAATAATAAGGATTCATTGTAACTTTGTGAGTTTTCGAGATAATGAGTAATTTATGTTCTCAAACGCACATGTTTTGTGGTTTTTCAAGATTTGAACCTCAGTAACTTCGGCACATGAACTCCATATACTTTCAAAAATGGGTCACAGAATTACCTCGACGAGCACTTTAACATGAATAATAAGGATTCATTGTAACTTTGTGAGTTTTCGAGATAATGAGTAATTTATGTTCTCAAACACACATGTTTTGTGACTTTTCAAGATTTCAACTTCAGTGAATTCGGCAAATGAGCTCCCAATACCTTCAAAAATGGATCACAGAATCACCTCGATGAGCTCTTCAATAAGAATAATAAGGATTCATTGTAACTGTGTGAGTTTTCGAGATAATGAGTAATTTATGTTCTCAAACACATATGTTTTGTGACTTTTCAAGTTTTGAACCTCAGTAACATCGGCACATGAGCTCCATATACTTTCAAAAATGGGTCACAGAATTACCTCGATGAGCACTTTAACATGAATAATAAGGATTCATTGTAACTTTGTGAGTTTTCGAGATAATGAGTAATTTATGTTCTCAAACGCACATGTTTTGTGGTTTTTCAAGATTTGAACCTCAGTAACTTCGGCACATGAGCTCCATATACTTTCAAAAATGGGTCACAGAATCACCTCGACGAGCTCTTTAAAATGAATTATAAGGATTCATTGTAACTTTGTGAGTTTTCGAGATAATGAGTAATTTATGTTCTCAAACACACATATTTTGTGGTTTTTCAAGTTTTGAAGCTCAGTAACATCGGCACATGTGCTCCAAATACCTTCAAAAATGGGTCACAGAATCACCGCGATAAGCTCTTCAACATGAATAATAAGGATTCATTGTAACTTTGTGAGTTTTCGAGATAATGAGTAATATATGTTCTCAAACACACATGTTTTGTGGTTTTTCAAGTTTTGAAGCTCAGTAACATTGGCACATGAGCTCCATATACTTTCAAAAATGGGTCACAGAATCACCTCGACGAGCTCTTTTATTTGAATAATAAGGATTCATTGTAAATTTGTGTGTTTTCGAGATAATGAGTAATTTATGTTCTCAAACACACATATTTTGTGGTTTTTCAAGTTTTGAAGCTCAGTAACATTGGCACATGAGCTCCATATACTTTCAAAAATGGGTCACAGAATTACCTCGACGAGCACTTTAACATGAATAATAAGGATTCATTGTAACTTTGTGAGTTTTCGAGATAATGAGTAATTTATGTTCTCAAACACACATGTTTTGTGACTTTTCAAGATTTCAACTTCAGTGAATTCGGCAAATGAGCTCCCAATACCTTCAAAAATGGATCACAGAATCACCTCGATGAGCTCTTCAATAAGAATAATAAGGATTCATTGTAACTGTGTGAGTTTTCGAGATAATGAGTAATTTATGTTCTCAAACACATATGTTTTGTGACTTTTCAAGTTTTGAACCTCAGTAAGATTGGCACATTAGCTCCAAAAACCTTCAAAAATGAGTCACAGAATCACCTCGACGAGCTCTTTAATGTGAATAATAAGGATTCATTGTAACTTTGTGATTTTTCGAGATAATGAGTAATTTATGTTCTCAAACACACATGTTTTGTGACTTTTCAAGATTTGAAGCTCAGTAACATCGGCACATGAGCTCCATACACTTTCAAAAATGGGTCACAGAATCACCGCGATAAGCTCTTCAACATGAATAATAAGGATTCATTGTAACTTTGTGTGTTTTCGAGATAATGAGTAATTTATGTTCTCAAACACACATGTTTTGTGGTTTTTCAAGTTTTGAAGCTCATTAACTTCGGCAAAT
This sequence comes from Euwallacea fornicatus, assembly GCF_040115645.1. Lineage (NCBI taxonomy): Eukaryota > Metazoa > Arthropoda > Insecta > Coleoptera > Curculionidae > Euwallacea > Euwallacea fornicatus. Next base: position 307,121 of record NW_027096053.1, on the reverse strand, counting down.
GAGCTTCAAATACCTTCAAAAATTGGTCACAGAATCAACGCGATAAGCTCTTCAACATGAATAATAAGGATTCATTGTAACTTTGTGAGTTTTCGAGATAATGAGTAATTTATGTTCTCAAACACACATGTTTTGTGACTTTTCAAGTATTGAACCTCAGGAACATCGGCACATGAGCTCCATATACTTTCAAAAATGGGTTACAGAATCATCTCGACGAGCTCTTTACTATGAATAATAAGGATTCATTGTAAATTTGTGTGTTTTCGAGATAATGAGTAATTTATGTTCTCAAACACACATATTTTGTGGTTTTTCAAGTTTTGAAGCTCAGTAACATCGGCACATGAGCTCCATATACCTTCAAAAATGGGTCACAGAATCATCTCGACGAGCACTTTAACATAAATAATAAGGATTCATTGTAACTTTGTGAGTTTTCGAGATAATGAGTAATTTATGTTCTCAAACACACATGTTTTGTGGTGTTTCAAGTTTTGAAGCTCAGTAACATCGGCACATGAGCTCCATATACCTTCAAAAATGGGTCACAGAATCATCTCGACGAGCACTTTAACATAAATAATAAGGATTCATTGTAACTTTGTCGATTTTCGAGATAATGAGTAATTTATGTTCTCAAACACACATATTTTGTGGTTTTTCAAGTTTTGAAGCTCAGTAACATCGGCACATGAGCTCCATATACTTTCAAAAATGGGTCACAGAATTACCTCGACGAGCACTTTAACATAAATAATAAGGATTCATTGTAACTTTGTGAGTTTTCGAGATAATGAGTAATATATGTTCTCAAACACACATGTTTTGTGGTTTTTCAAGTTTTGAAGCTCAGTAACATTGGCACATGAGCTCCATATACTTTCAAAAATGGGTCACAGAATCACCTCGACGAGCTCTTTAATATGAATTATAAGGATTCATTGTAACTTTGTGAGTTTTCGAGATAATGAGTAATTTATGTTCTCAAACACACATATTTTGTGGTTTTTCAAGTTTTGAAGCTCAGTAACATCGGCACATGTGCTCCAAATACCTTCAAAAATGGGTCACAGAATCACCGCGATAAGCTCTTCAACATGAATAATAAGGATTCATTGTAACTTTGTCGATTTTCGAGATAATGAGTAATTTATGTTCTCAAACACACATGTTTCGTGATTTTTCAAGATTTGAACCTCAGTAACTTCGGCACATGAACTCCAAATACCTTCAAAAATGGGTCACAGAATCACCTCGACGAGCTCTTTACTATGAATAATAAGGATTCATTGTAACTTTGTGAGTTTTCGAGATAATGAGTAATTTATGTTCTCAAACACACATGTTTTGTGACTTTTCAAGTATTGAACCTCAGTAACATCGGCACATGAGCTCCATATACTTTCAAAAATGGGTCACAGAATTACCTCGATGAGCACTTTAACATGAATAATAAGGATTCATTGTAACTTTGTGAGTTTTCGAGATAATGAGTAATTTATGTTCTCAAACGCACATGTTTTGTGGTTTTTCAAGATTTGAACCTCAGTAACTTCGGCACATGAGCTCCATATACTTTCAAAAATGGGTCACAGAATCACCTCGACGAGCTCTTTAAAATGAATTATAAGGATTCATTGTAACTTTGTGAGTTTTCGAGATAATGAGTAATTTATGTTCTCAAACACACATATTTTGTGGTTTTTCAAGTTTTGAAGCTCAGTAACATCGGCACATGTGCTCCAAATACCTTCAAAAATGGGTCACAGAATCACCGCGATAAGCTCTTCAACATGAATAATAAGGATTCATTGTAACTTTGTGAGTTTTCGAGATAATGAGTAATATATGTTCTCAAACACACATGTTTTGTGGTTTTTCAAGTTTTGAAGCTCAGTAACATCGGCACATGTGCTCCAAATACCTTCAAAAATGGGTCACAGAATCACCGCGATAAGCTCTTCAACATGAATAATAAGGATTCATTGTAACTTTGTGAGTTTTCGAGATAATGAGTAATATATGTTCTCAAACACACATGTTTTGTGGTTTTTCAAGTTTTGAAGCTCAGTAACATTGGCACATGAGCTCCATATACTTTCAAAAATGGGTCACGGAATCACCTCGACGAGCTCTTTAATATGAATAATAAGGATTCATTGTAACTTTGTGAGTTTTCGAGATAATGAGTAATTTATGTTCTCAAACGCACATGTTTTGTGGTTTTTCAAGATTTGAACCTCAGTAACTTCGGCACATGAACTCCATATACTTTCAAAAATGGGTCACAGAATTACCTCGACGAGCACTTTAACATGAATAATAAGGATTCATTGTAACTTTGTGAGTTTTCGAGATAATGAGTAATTTATGTTCTCAAACACACATGTTTTGTGACTTTTCAAGATTTCAACTTCAGTGAATTCGGCAAATGAGCTCCCAATACCTTCAAAAATGGATCACAGAATCACCTCGATGAGCTCTTCAATAAGAATAATAAGGATTCATTGTAACTGTGTGAGTTTTCGAGATAATGAGTAATTTATGTTCTCAAACACATATGTTTTGTGACTTTTCAAGTTTTGAACCTCAGTAAGATTGGCACATTAGCTCCAAAAACCTTCAAAAATGAGTCACAGAATCACCGCGATAAGCTCTTCAACATGAATAATAAGGATTCATTGTAACTTTGTGAGTTTTCGAGATAATGAGTAATTTATGTTCTCAAACACACATGTTTTGTGACTTTTCAAGATTTGAAGCTCAGTAACATCGGCACATGAGCTCCATACACTTTCAAAAATGGGTCACAGAATCACCGCGATAAGCTCTTCAACATGAATAATAAGGATTCATTGTAACTTTGTGTGTTTTCGAGATAATGAGTAATTTATGTTCTCAAACACACATGTTTTGTGACTTTTCAAGATTTGAAGCTCAGTAACATCGGCACATGAGCTCCATACACTTTCAAAAATGGGTCACAGAATCACCGCGATAAGCTCTTCAACATGAATAATAAGGATTCATTGTAACTTTGTGTGTTTTCGAGATAATGAGTAATTTATGTTCTCAAACACACATGTTTTGTGGTTTTTCAAGTTTTGAAGCTCATTAACTTCGGCAAATGAGCTTCAAATACCTTCAAAAATTGGTCACAGAATCAACGCGATAAGCTCTTCAACATGAATAATAAGGATTCATTGTAACTTTGTGAGTTTTCGAGATAATGAGTAATTTATGTTCTCAAACACACATATTTTGTGGTTTTTCAAGTTTTGAAGCTCAGTAACATCGGCACATGAGCTCCATATACCTTCAAAAATGGGTCACAGAATCATCTCGACGAGCACTTTAACATAAATAATAAGGATTCATTGTAACTTTGTGAGTTTTCGAGATAATGAGTAATTTATGTTCTCAAACACACATGTTTTGTGGTGTTTCAAGTTTTGAAGCTCAGTAACATCGGCACATGAGCTCCATATACTTTCAAAAATGGGTCACAGAATTACCTCGACGAGCACTTTAACATAAATAATAAGGATTCATTGTAACTTTGTGAGTTTTCGAGATAATGAGTAATTTATGTTCTCAAACACACATATTTTGTGGTTTTTCAAGTTTTGAAGCTCAGTAACATCGGCACATGTGCTCCAAATACCTTCAAAAATGGGTCACAGAATCACCGCGATAAGCTCTTCAACATGAATAATAAGGATTCATTGTAACTTTGTAGATTTTCGAGATAATGAGTAATTTATGTTCTCAAACACACATGTTTCGTGATTTTTCAAGATTTGAACCTCAGTAACTTCGGCACATGAACTCCAAATACCTTCAAAAATGGGTCACAGAATCACCTCGACGAGCTCTTTACTATGAATAATAAGGATTCATTGTAACTTTGTGAGTTTTCGAGATAATGAGTAATTTATGTTCTCAAACACACATGTTTTGTGGTCTTTCAAGTTTTGAAGCTCAGTAACATCGGCACATGAGCTCCAAATACCTTCAAAAATTGGTCACAGAATCAACGCGATAAGCTCTTCAACATGAATAATAAGGATTCATTGTAACTTTGTGAGTTTTCGAGATAATGAGTAATTTATGTTCTCAAACACACATGTTTTGTGACTTTTCAAGTATTGAACCTCAGTAACATCGGCACATGAGCTCCATATACTTTCAAAAATGGGTCACAGAATCATCTCGACGAGCTCTTTACTATGAATAATAAGGATTCATTGTAAATTTGTGTGTTTTCGAGATAATGAGTAATTTATGTTCTCAAACACACATATTTTGTGGTTTTTCAAGTTTTGAAGCTCAGTAACATCGGCACATGAGCTCCATATACCTTCAAAAATGGGTCACAGAATCATCTCGACGAGCACTTTAACATGAATAATAAGAATTCATTGTAACTTTGTGTGTTTTCGAGATAATGAGTAATTTATGTTCTCAAACACACATGTTTTGTGGTTTTTCAAGTTTTGAAGCTCAGTAACTTCGGCAAATGAGCTTCAAATACCTTCAAAAATGGGTCACAGAATTACCTCGATAAGCACTTTAACATGAATAATAAGGATTCATTGTAACTTTGTCGATTTTCGAGATAATGAGTAATTTATGTTCTCAAACACACATATTTTGTGGTTTTTCAAGTTTTGAAGCTCAGTAACATCGGCACATGAGCTCCATATACCTTCAAAAATGGGTCACAGAATCATCTCGACGAGCTCTTTACTATGAATAATAAGGATTCATTGTAACTTTGTGAGTTTTCGAGATAATGAGTAATTTATGTTCTCAAACACACATGTTTTGTGACTTTTCAAGTATTGAACCTCAGTAACATCGGCACATGAGCTCCATACACTTTCAAAAATGGGTCACAGAATTACCTCGATAAGCACTTTAACATGAATAATAAGGATTCATTGTAACTTTGTCGATTTTCGAGATAATGAGTAATTTATGTTCTCAAACACACATATTTTGTGGTTTTTCAAGTTTTGAAGCTCAGTAACATCGGCACATGAGCTCCATATACTTTCAAAAATGGGTCACAGAATCATCTCGACGAGCTCGTTACTGTGAATAATAAGGATTCATTATAACTTTGTCGATTTTCGAGATAATGAGTAATTTATGTTCTCAAACACACATGTTTCGTGATTTTTCAAGATTTGAACCTCAGTAACTTCGGCACATGAACTCCAAATACCTTCAAAAATGGGTCACAGAATCACCTCGACGAGCTCTTTACTATGAATAATAAGGATTCATTGTAACTTTGTGAGTTTTCGAGATAATGAGTAATTTATGTTCTCAAACACACATGTTTTGTGACTTTTCAAGTATTGAACCTCAGTAACATCGGCACATGAGCTCCATATACTTTCAAAAATGGGTCACAGAATTACCTCGACGAGCACTTTAACATGAATAATAAGGATTCATTGTAACTTTGTGAGTTTTCGAGATAATGAGTAATTTATGTTCTCAAACACACATGTTTTGTGACTTTTCAAGATTTCAACTTCAGTGAATTCGGCAAATGAGCTCCCAATACCTTCAAAAATGGATCACAGAATCACCTCGATGAGCTCTTCAATAAGAATAATAAGGATTCATTGTAACTGTGTGAGTTTTCGAGATAATGAGTAATTTATGTTCTCAAACACATATGTTTTGTGACTTTTCAAGTTTTGAACCTCAGTAAGATTGGCACATTAGCTCCAAAAACCTTCAAAAATGAGTCACAGAATCACCTCGACGAGCTCTTTAATGTGAATAATAAGGATTCATTGTAACTTTGTGATTTTTCGAGATAATGAGTAATTTATGTTCTCAAACACAGGTGTTTTGTAACTTTTCAAGTTTTGAACCTCAGTAACATCGGCACATGAGCTCCAAATACCTTCAAAAATGCTTCACAGAATCACCGCGATAAGCTCTTCAACATGAATAATAAGGATTCATTGTAACTTTGTGAGTTTTCGAGATAATGAGTAATTTATGTTCTCAAACACACATGTTTTGTGACTTTTCAAGATTTGAAGCTCAGTAACATCGGCACATGAGCTCCATACACTTTCAAAAATGGGTCACAGAATCACCGCGATAAGCTCTTCAACATGAATAATAAGGATTCATTGTAACTTTGTGTGTTTTCGAGATAATGAGTAATTTATGTTCTCAAACACACATGTTTTGTGGTTTTTCAAGTTTTGAAGCTCATTAACTTCGGCAAATGAGCTTCAAATACCTTCAAAAATTGGTCACAGAATCAACGCGATAAGCTCTTCAACATGAATAATAAGGATTCATTGTAACTTTGTGAGTTTTCGAGATAATGAGTAATTTATGTTCTCAAACACACATATTTTGTGGTTTTTCAAGTTTTGAAGCTCAGTAACATCGGCACATGAGCTCCATATACCTTCAAAAATGGGTCACAGAATCATCTCGACGAGCACTTTAACATAAATAATAAGGATTCATTGTAACTTTGTGAGTTTTCGAGATAATGAGTAATTTATGTTCTCAAACACACATGTTTTGTGGTGTTTCAAGTTTTGAAGCTCAGTAACATCGGCACATGAGCTCCATATACCTTCAAAAATGGGTCACAGAATCATCTCGACGAGCACTTTAACATAAATAATAAGGATTCATTGTAACTTTGTCGATTTTCGAGATAATGAGTAATTTATGTTCTCAAACACATATTTTGTGGTTTTTCAAGTTTTGAAGCTCAGTAACATCGGCACATGAGCTCCATATACTTTCAAAAATGGGTCACAGAATTACCTCGACGAGCTCTTTACTATGAATAATAAGGATTCATTGTAACTTTGTGAGTTTTCGAGATAATGAGTAATTTATGTTCTCAAACACACATGTTTTGTGACTTTTCAAGTATTGAACCTCAGTAACATCGGCACATGAGCTCCATATACTTTCAAAAATGGGTCACAGAATTACCTCGACGAGCACTTTAACATGAATAATAAGGATTCATTGTAACTTTGTGAGTTTTCGAGATAATGAGTAATTTATGTTCTCAAACACACATGTTTTGTGACTTTTCAAGATTTCAACTTCAGTGA